>NC_050515.1:5113733-5158915 GCF_002922805.2 Oryzias melastigma
CAGACTATAGTGGAGTTGCTGGTTTCCAGCTGCACTCCATGGACAGGTTGATGTTATCTGATTTTAATGGGAAGATCACATGAAATGATGAGTTACCAGTAGAGTATTTGAGAAATATCCACACAGAAAAAGAAGAAATGACATGAGCAAATTATAAAACTGTCTCCAGTAAACCCAAATGCTGTCGTTGACTCACACGGTTCATTAGTGTGAACAGCTTCTGCTCGGCAAAATAACATGTTCACATTCTTCAATGCATCTGTTAAAGTTTTTATTATAAAGCAGCATTTCAATTTATTTTTATTTCCCAAAAGTCTCTCAAGTTCTTTTGTAATGGAATGCACAAATTTTAGAGTTGAACGAATTTGTGTAATCCATATGTAGAAATATTTCTGAAACACAGCATATATGTGTATTTGTGGTTTACATCAAGTATTTTGTTTAGAATAACTCACACCAGCAGTTCTGTGTCTTATTTTTAAGTTTAGAAGTCATATCTGTAATTTAATTACTTACAAGTAAATTAGGATTTATTTGTAACTTTTGGGACCGCCACATAAAACCACTGAATTCTGCCCCCTTGTGGTTCAAATGAGAACAACATTTTAGCACTAGTTTAAAAAGAAAAATCAGGAAACCTAAGAATCTTCACGTGTTTTTTTTCTTATGATAAATAACTGGGTTCAAATTATTTTGATCGTGATCTAAAGGTCAAACTCACTTTTAGATACCTCCTGATCCAGAGAGTTTCAGGCTTTTATTCTGAAGCTCCAATAGGCTCCAGCCACCAGTAGCAGAGGAAGATCCCTGTTTGCCAATGCTTTACTTTTTTAAAATAAAGTTATTTAATACTTAAATCGTTTAGTTTTTGATCAAACTGATGAGTTATATATATTCTAAATTTATGGTTTGTAAGAGGTAGGGTTTTTGTTGCTTGTTGTTTTTGATAAATCTAGGGTGTGCTTTGTTCAGTCATCATCATCATGGGGTTTATAAGCCACAGCCATAGACTGTATATAAAATAATTTTATATTTTTACAGTCTATGGCCACAGCAGAAAAACCTGGAAGCAGATGAAAAGAGTGACCATTTTAAATCCCCACAATCCTTTGCAGACATAAAAATGAAGGATATCTTGTGATTTGTGATTATATCAGAAAAAAAGACATATGAACATTTATTTGTTAAGAAAGATACATTGAATATTAACAAACATTAAAAACAACAACAAAAAGTAGATGAGAATTAAAATCATGATTACAGAGCAAATTTGAGTAGATCACAACATATTGAAAATGGGTGAAAGTTTGATGTATCAACAGTTATTTAGATATATTTCATAAGTTTTTATGGCTTTAAATTCCTGAAAGGTTCACAATAATTGTGAACTTTCTGGCTCAAGTTGCCAGAAAGAAAGATAAACAAAACCAAAACTTTGTGTGCTTTTTTTTTGTACCTTTTTGAGGTTTTTTTCACTTTTTAATGTGGTCCTTGCAGTCATGCAAAAATAAAGGAGAGAGAGAGGAAGAAAGAAGGAAGAAAGAAAAAAAATAAAAATGAACCTGCCGCCCCGAGTTACTGGGACTGCAAGGTTCTTCAGTATTGGATCAAGCCTGGAGGTTGTGGGGGAGTGTGGTGCCGGGGGCTGTGACAATTGGATGGGGGGTAGTGCGTCGACCGCGCCGAGTCAACCTTTCGCACGTATGTCTGTGATGTCACTGTATGTGTGTGACGTCAGCAATGTCCCGCCAGGCTTGATCTAACAGTACGATTGTCGCTGCCTGCTATTTATACCCCACCAATCATCACACCTGCCAAAGTCATGGTTTTAACTCCGATGTTTCTTTTTTTGGCAAATTCGAATTGTACGCTATATGGTTGTTACCTGTAAATAAATATGAAGAAAAAAATATATAATTTTAAATGTTTTTTCCTTTACAAAGATACATTTTTTTGAGCCGCAGTGCATGCTGGGAAACGTGACGCTTAAGGCAACCAAGTCTCCTACAAAAACGTTCAGTACCCACCATAGACTGTAAAAATTAATGGACAAAGCAAGCACTGAGGTCCCCCATTGGAAATGCATTACTTCCTCTCCTCGCGAAAGTAGGCCGCCGCTTTCACCGTCAATTCCTGAAATGGATACCGCCATTTGCAAACAATCTTCAGCGATTGGTCTGAGTCATAGCTGAGTCATGGAATCTACAGGAAGTACTGTCCCCAATCAGGAGTGAGATTATTGCAACCGTCTGCCTCTTTCCACGCCTTTACCATGAGACCGGCCGCGGATGTAAACACAATCCATGAACGAATGATACACGGATTAAACACCTTCAATACAGCGGCTCGGGAGAATGGCTTTTTAGGTTTCGTTTTGATCACGTGGTCAGAAATCCTCCGGCTCTTTCCTAAATGACGTTGTTCCCGGTTAAGGTTAGGATTACGGTTATGGTTAGGATTAGAAAAGCAAATTGTTCGTTTGCGGGGCTGTCTGTGATGCTCAGGCCTCCACCAGGGGACGTGTCAAACGTGGAAAACACATTTAACACGTTTAGGACCGCGCGTATTATATGCACGCAAAAACCGGTTTTGGCGTATATTATACGAGACTGGGCTGATTGTACAAGTCACTCTTGAAGCCTTTGAGGAAGAACCATTCCAACGTTTGATTCTGTCAGCGGTCCTTTTGGATTTACTTACATTTATTCCTTTTTGTCGAGATAAAAGGAGCATTTGGGTGACGCCGCTGCAGACCGGCGCGTGTCTCCCTCGCGCGCGCCGCAACTCGTCTCTTTACATGCGGCCACGTTAGTCTGATCAGATGCACTTGAGAAGTGCTTTCAGCGGTATTTAAAATAAATAACCATCCTAACAAGTGAACAGCTGGATCTTCTGTCTGTTTGAAAATACCATCAGGTCCTTTAATGTTTCTCTGGCGCTCGGACGGCTGCGTCTAATTCAGGCTGAGGCTCTAAAGTTCGGCGAAAATAAATCTTTGGTTGGTGATTTTATGCGCATATATGCAACTTAGATTACATAAGCTACAATCAAAACAGTGAAATAAAGAAAAACAAACATTAAACAAACAATAAAGTCCAAATCACATAACCTCCGAGTGAAATCTATTTCTCCAGAGTAAATCCTCATCTAAAACTGCTGCATCGGTACATTCCATTGAGGAAAACAACAGTAGAACAATGACTGGTAGGTACATTGTTGAATTGTAAAGGTGTTAAAAGGTCTTTTGACGGAGCCATTGATGAAGTCTGCTCCCATTGGCTACCCGTCATCTGTCAATCAAACCCCCCAGACGGTCGACGTCAGACCCACAAACGCTTATTGAGCCATCTGATTGGTCAATTTATAACTCTAATAACTTGTGATAATGGAAAAAAATCTTTAAAAAAAAATTAGGATTAGAAAAAAGAAGTTAAGCAGAAAGCAGCAGAGGAAGAATGATTATTCTGACATATAAAATGACTGAGAAATAACTGTCTGTTTCTCAATGTAAGTCAATGGGACTTTGGCCTTTTTGCAACCCAGTGGTACTTCCTATATGGAACACGGAAGTAGGGGGGCTTGCTTCGTCCAGTTATTTTATATACAGTCTATGGTACCCACAGAGAAAAACATAGCAGTTTCACAAAAACGGGTCTAAATTGTGGAATTGCTACGTCTCATTCAGTAGGTGTGTTTGAGAGCCCGCGGCGCTGCGCAGATCGCCTGGATTGCGGTGCATGTTGGTTAGTTTCTTGCACTGACGTCAAATGTGCGGCGTCACGAAGTATCGCGAGAAAGGGGCGGGTTCAAGGCGCCTTCCTAAAAGCCAGCGCAGCCAGAAAATAGGTACTGCGCTGGCTGTATGCCGCCGCGCCGCATCTTTCCCCATGCACGTGAACGCGGTGTCGGCGGCGCGCTCCTGTCCATCATGGCGGCCCCGCTTCCCGACAGATGTTCCTTCTTCGTTGAGAGGAAGAAACGTTTCTGTAAGATGATGGTGAGGAAGGGGCAGCGCTTCTGCGGGGAACACGCGAACGCGGTGAGTTCACGCACAGACACGAGGTTAAAAGCTGGGTTTAAGGCACGTGGGTGAGGCGCACAATCACGTGATTTTAATTCAATTTTTAGCCTCACCACCAGGTAACCATACCCCGCAGCCATAACCCACAGCTGCCACGTCGTTGCGTCATTACTTTTACGGTCAAACTTTAGGGACGGCGTTAGGGTGCAGTACCAGAGTCTGGAGTGTTAGACAAGGGAGGAATCCCTGAGCTCCGATTGGTGTTTGCTGAGGAGCAGGTTCTGACGTTTTGGTGTTCAAACTTTGGAACGTAACTGAAGCTCTTGAATCAGCATCTACCAAGTTACTGAGGGTCAGGGTTAAGGCAGATAGTCGATGTATTCCCATCTGCTGCTAAGTTCCAACCACACAAGTTTTTACCATCTCCTCAACACTGAGGACAAACAATCTGTAATGTTATAAATCTGTAATCTGTTTTCAGGCAGAGGGAGGGAGCATCAGGAGGATCGTCTGTCCTCTGGATCCCAAACAGTGAGTGTTTATGCATTATTTATCTATCAAACTGTAGATCTGTTACTTGGTGCGAGGGGGAAGATGGTATCCATTGAATTCAGCACCAAAAGTGTCTAAATTCCTATCATTTTTTTTTCTTCAGCACTGTGGCCGAGGACAAATTGGAGAAACACCTGAAGAAATGCAACTCCAGACAGAAACCAAAACCTGTAGGTCCACACATGCATTTATCAATTCATTTTTCTATTTATTATCTATCTATTCATTCACCCATCCTCCCACCTGTCCATCATCTATCCAGATCTTCATCTATTAATCAATTAAATAATCCACCCACTTAGTCATCTATCTATTTATCGATCTGTTACTCATCCGTCTATCCATTCTTTTCATCCATTCCCAGATGCATCCATTTACTCATGTATAAATTCATCCATCTATCCATATATATGTGTCTATATATATATATATATTCATTCATTCGGTCATGTTCTTTAATAAATGTTTTTAAGAATAATCAGAAGTATATTTGTTGAGAATGGACCGGTAACGGATATTCTTCGGCTGCAGATGTGGGGGGATCTCAATATTCTCGGATGCCTCCGGTCCCTAACCCTCACAAATTAGGGGGGATTAATATATCAATTCATCAGCCCACATTTATCATTTGTCTGACAGTCTGACCCTCTTTCAGGTTTATCATGTGGAGAACATCAATGCAGGTCCAGAAGATGGAGATGAAGCGCTTCCTGATGTAAGAGCTCACCTGGAGCGTGGTCATCGTTATGATGATGATGGTAATGATGGGTGTGTGTGCAGGTGAGTCTGTCAGAGCGGAGCTGGTCAGAGTTGGAGCTTCTTCTGGAGAAACTAAAGAAGGCCTCAGAAGGTGAGTCTTCTTTCCTTCAAACAGCAGCCGCCCAGATGTCAGCTGATGACTTCAGGTTTCAAACACAATTTCAAAGTTTTGTAGATGTTCCTCTTAAATAGAAACACAAATTCAATCAACCAGACTGAGCGACATCTGCAGTGTACCTCCATTATTCTCATGGTTTTTGTTGTTCAGGACTACAGTGTGAGGTGGAGGACAACTTCCTAGATCATCCCGCCCTCCAGGAAGAACTTGTTAACCCAAAGAATGGGGACTCTGCCCACAAACACCTGAAGCAGCAGGTATGAGTCAAACCTAGAAACACCTGACCACCTTAGCCAATCAGAATCCAGTTCGACCTCCTGACAAAATAAAAACTTGACTTTACTAGCATTTAGAGCATGGGTGTCAAAATCCAACGTGTTTTCCAATCAACCTGCTTTTGAAGCTCTTTATTGACAAATCACTCCTAATCTAGATAATCAGCAGCAGATAAGGCAGGGTCTGTGAAAAATCAGCTGGAGGCCGGCCCTCGAGGACTGAAGTTTGACTCCCAGGATTTAGAGCAGGGGTGTCCAAATCCCCTATGTCAGGGTGTCAAACTCAATCGCACAGGGGGCCAAAATCCAAAACACAGGATAAACATTTATTGAACACCCTAAAACTGAATTTTTAAAACTTTAAAACCATAACTTCTTAACATAATCATGAACTAGATATATATCATTACCTGTGATAGTGCTAGTGTGAATGCTGTAAGCTGAATTTGCCCACTGAAGATGCTGAAATTGATAGTTAAAAACATTGAAGCAAATAGCTAAAAACGCTGAAACTGATAGCCAGCTAAATTATTCGCTAACTGTCAAATTAGCCTAAAAAACAAACAAAAAAAATCTTAGGTTAGCCTAAACAGCTAGCATGTAGCTGAAAAAAATAGCTAAACTTTAAAATAGCCTAAAAAATGAAAAAAGGGCTAAATTAGCTAAAACAGTTAGCATGTAAATATTAACCTAACTCTAAAACAGCCTAAAAAACTTAAAAAGAAAGCTTAAATTAGCCAAAACAGCCAGGATGTAGCTGGAATATTAGTTAAATCCCAAAATACCCTAAAAATGCCAAAATAGTACAATAAGCTAGAAGAAGGCCAATTTTTAAAATGTTAAAACTGTAACTATTTAACATAAACATGAATAATAAAAAGGCAGGAATATTATTCCAAAATATTTCAACTTAAATCTTAAATAACTTTGAATATTTTACTCTCCATAAAATATATATGTATATATGTATATTCTGTCAAAATTATACACGTTAGAAACGAGCGCAAGATAACATCGGACCATTAATAACAATAAAATAAAATGATCTGGAGGGCCGGATCCGGCCCCCGGGCCTTGACTTTGACACATGTGCCCTATATAAATGTCCCATCATGCTGAACCTCGTACACGGGGGCACACCTCTGTGATGCTGTAATTGGGGTTGAGGGAGAGATGTTGCGAGGTTTGTATCAAGAGTTCTCACAGGCTTCACAAAGCCCCGTCTCACCCTGCAGATGTCTTCAGGCCTCTATCTTAGGTCACCTGGACGAGCTGGGCCTCCTCAGAAGAGGGCGGTGCTTTGTGGAGTTTGGTGCCGGTCGGGGGAAACTTTCTCATTGGATCCACGAAGCGCTGAAGAACAACGGGGATCTGAAGAACAGTGAGGATCTACAGCTGCTGCTGGTGGAGCGCAGCAGCATCCGATTCAAGGTACAGAACGACCTCTGACCTTCAGAGTTTCTCAGAACCAGAAGCCACTGGTATCTCCTTAAGACTGTTGTGGTAGGCTTCATTAAACTCAGCTGACGATCGGATTCCAAAGAAAAATCAGAATCCTAAAAAATTCTTCCTTTTCTTCAGTTTTCTTCTGTAACATTGTAAAATTGTCAAAGACGATGAACAAAGGATCATTTGATCTTAGTTTCATTTTGTTTCGTTCTTCTCATTTACAAATATATATCACTTGCAGAATCAGTCCAATTTGTTTTCAGGTGGATGGGAAACACCAGGATGCAGGAGTTCAGTTTGAAAGGCTGCAGGTGGACATCCAGCACCTGGACCTGAGTAAGAACCGGGCCTGTGGACGTGCTGCTTTCAGTTAACTCTGTCCAGAGGGGTTAAAGATCTGCGCTGACTCTTTTACAGGTAAAGTTCCTCTGCTGCAAGATAAGAAGTTTCCTCTGGTTGGAGTGGGGAAGCATTTGTGCGGCGCAGCTACAGGTGAGCTGGTCAGAGCTCTAAATGGCTGACAAACAGTGATTACGTTATCGGAAATCATGTAGTTTTTAGAGTCGGATGTTGAGTTTCGATCAGGGATTGGATATTTAATTAATTGTCATGATTATGATCAACGCTATTTATTTCAAGCTAATTATTACAGATGAATACTCTACTAGCAGTCTGTTTATTATAAACGGATCACAGCATTTTATTGTCATAAAGTGCAGCAGAATACGGTACCAGTTTGAGCATGAGTTGTAATTATTCATTCAGACCTCCTGACTCAATAACTTAAAAAAAACTTTTAAAACTGACTGTAAGTAGCCTATCTCTATTTGTTTATCTTTAATGTAAACTAGGGCTGTCAAGATTAGTTGACTGACTACTAAAATAGTCGACGACTATTTTAGTAGTCGAGTAGTCGTTGGAGTGTTGTAAAGTTGAAAGTTATAATGGCATTACTCTAGCTTTTTGGGCCATTTTGGAGTTTAGGTAACATTATAGCTACATGTTGGCTGTTTTAGCTAATTTAGGCTTTTTTTCTTTCCTTTTTTTGTTTTTTAGGCTGTTTTGGAGTTTGGCTAATATTTGCTAATAATTAGATAATATTAGTCGTTTTGGCTAATTTGGTCTTTTTTCCGTTTTTAGGCTACTTTGAAGTTTAGCTATTTTTTAGGCTACATGCTAGCTTTTTTGTCTAACCTACTTTTTTTTCATTTTTTTTAGGCTAATTTGTCATTTAGCTAATATTTTAGCTAGTTATAAACTTTCGTGTTTTTAGCTATTAATTTCAGCATCTTCAGCGTCCAAATTCAGCTTACAGCATTTACACTAGTATTATCGCAGGTCATTTTATATATCTAGTCTTTAGTTAGTTTAAAGCTAATGATGGTTAATTGTGTGCATTACATCCAGTTTGCCCATGACCCGAATTAAAATACTCGTTTGTGGCAGCACTAATGTAAACAACAACCTACTTAGTCATTTCAAAAGAAAAAAGATGTTTCTTTTGAATGAGAATGGTGCTCTCCGTTCTGCAGAGACAACAGGCTGTTAAAGGGCCATCTACAAATACAAGTTCTGGAAAAAAGTTATTAAAAAATAAATAATCCATTATCTCTCAAAAACAACTGATAAATGGTTACACTGATAGGGCTAGTCATGAAAACTCAGCGTCCTCATGCTGCATCAACGATTTTAAAAGAAAGTTATCAATATTTTTTAGAATTTTTCATGGAGATATGAATCAAATCTGATCAAAAATGTTCAATAGTTCAGAAAATACTAAAACTACAGTCACCAAACTTCCTCACATGACTAATTATGATCTCGTTTATAATAGTTAATAGTTAACTATTTATTTTAGTTGATAGTTTCACTATTTTTACTTGTTTAAGCTACTTCACAGAAGCGCTCTTTTTATTAAGATAAAAGAAGGGCTGGCTGTGTTCATTAAATGTTTTCATTTTTAAAGAGTCGGCTCGAGACTCGGTATCGGCACATACTCAGAATGACTGAATTGGATCAGGGCCAAAAAACTGATCGGGACGTCCCCATATTCACCAGTTATTCAGCTAATCTTCACCAGCCAACAACTTAAAAGGAAAACTTGAGAGAGGTGATAACTTTTTTTGGTCTTTTTGCAGAATTATAACCTTCAACACTTAGAACCATTCGGGTCGATTTCTCAACAACCAAAACCCAGTAAGAGCCACAAAGTCTTCACCCAACCTTTAGAAAAATAAGATACTGATTTATGTTTTTTCTACTGACACGATACATTTAAATAAACTATTGTGGGTTTTTTGGGGATAAATAAAACATAAACATGAAGAGAAAATAGCTTTTTAAAGAAATATGAAATAGTTTATAACTTTTGACAGAGATTTGCAAGACTTCCTTTCAAAATAAAAGACATCCTATAACATAGGATCATGTCAATGCAGCAAATGCAGTAGGAAGTGTTTTGTTATCATCAATGATAACAAAAAAACTTTTTATTTAACTGTTTCTGGTGCATTTAAGCCAAAAATTCATAAATTAAACTAAGTCAGAGCTAATGAAGTGACCTCTACTATATGTTAAAACTACAAGGAACACTTTAAATCCTTGAATTTGTTCAAAAAAAAGAAAATCTGCTTTATAATCCAGTGGATTATAACTTAATGTAGCTTTAATTCTGGTTTGTTTCTAAATTGATTTTCTGTGATAAATAAAGCTCAAAATGAAGTCAAAACGTCTCAGCATGATGTTGATAAACTACAAAGGATTGATGGAGAATTACAGCTACTGTTGTTGGGATCCTCTGTGAATGATTTCTGCTGTCCTTCAACTGTTTATGAAGGATTTGAATAAAGTTTAGGTTAATTTACTTTTTTAACTTAAGTACTTACTTTTTAAATAAAAAAAAATTCATTTGAACCAAAGAGCCACAATGGAGGGTAAAAGAGCCACAGGTGGCTCCGGAGCCGCAGGTTGCAGGCCCCTGTTATAGGGAATAAAGAATCTTAAGGAGCTCATTTTTCAGCGAACAGCTCATAACGACTCCCAACAGTTACATGAAATGTTAACATGATGATGTAACCCTCACCTGAACTTGTGGTGTTTGGCAAATGTTTAGTAAAGTTACCAATCATATATAAAACACAAATCTAACTTGAGTGCATGAACTAAACCTTAAGCTGCTCAGAATCCCAGAGGTCAAAGTAAAGAGAGGTTCTGACCCGGTTTGGTTCTGTTCACAGACTTGGCTCTGAGATGCTTGTTGGAAACATCCACATTAAGAGATCCGGAGAGCGAGCCGCCCCTAAAACGCCTCAAGCCATCAGAACCAGGAGCAGAAGTGGCACCAGCTGATTGTTCCGGCGCCGGTGTGGGTCCTGTGCTCGGCCTGGCGGTGGCGTTGTGCTGCCACCATCGCTGTGAGTGGCGGCACTTCGTGGGACAGCAGTTCTTTTTGCAAAGAGGACTTGGAGCCGCAGAGTTCTCTGCCATCTGCCGCATGTCTAGCTGGGCCACATGTGGACTTAGAGCAGCCAATCAGGATTCCTCATCACAGCATTCGACCAATCAGGGAAGAGAGGAGGAGGAGCACGAACCCATAGACGAAACGGACAATGTGAACAAGTAAATACTGCTAACCCCAACCCACATGAAAAGAATTTAATGTGTGCAGTGAGTATCAGTTTGTTGGTCCGTTTGCTTGCAGGTTCTTGTCTGCGGCGGAGCGAGAGAAGATCGGACATCTTTGCAAACGTCTGATCGACAGAGGCAGATGTGACTTCCTGAAAAGCCGAGGTTTCAGCAGCAGACTGACCTGTTACACAGATCGACAGGTGACGCTGGAGAACGTTTTACTTACCGCCGTCCCGTCACCCTGTTCCACGTCCTCCAGCTGATGTTCCGTCAAAGGAAACTTTTGATTTTCTGTTCTGAGGTTTAATGAAAGGGACTGACCCAGAGATTTGATTTTTCATGAAGGTGACAAAAGTTTGTATTAAAGCTTTATACTTTCTCATTTGTGCAAGTTCAATCTTCAGACATGTGAAAGGTCCAAACCAGTTTGTTCTGGTTCTGAAGAGCTGCGGCCTCAACAAAGTGTGAAGCTAAAGTGTTGTCTCCAGCGGGTTTGTGCTCTTCTAGAGTAAAAGTTGTTTTCTGGAGCAGCTTTTAGACTCCAACTGCAAAAAGAACTGACGCCTCAAGGGTTCTGTACTTCATGAGTCTTCATCTGTCTCTGAAATATTTAAGCAAAAGAAAATGATTCAGGTCAGCTTTTTCTCTCAGAAGAGCAAACCAGGTTAGCTTCCAAGTCAGTAAAGATGTCAGTGATCCAATTAGGAGCTCACGCTTCAACCCGTGTTAGTGTCCACAGCCTCGTTAGGGTCCGGTCCAGTGTTAGTCTTCCACCCTCTGCTGTTGCGGCGTTGATACTAACGGTTGACTCGGTGCATGTTGAGCGCAGCGAAAGCTCTCTTTCTGGATTCCTGGATGTACATTTGCATGAACTCTCGTCCAAACATCTCCCTGTCGTCTTCACCCTCGTCATCCTCTGTCGTTCTCTCTATTGGAGGAAGAGTCACGTCCAGAATCAGGGGATTGTCCCGGAAATTAACAAACCTGAGGATGGAGGGAGATAGAGTTCTGAGCTGAGGATGATGGACGGACCAGAGACACGGACTGACAGGCTCACCTGAGCGTGGACAGACTGACCTGAGGTTGGACATGCCCTCCATCAGGGGTGGGATGTCTCTCAGTCTGTTGCTGCTCAGCACCAGTGTGTCCAGACTTGCCATCCGGCTGATGTTGTCCGGAAGTCTCTCAAGTTCATTCCTCTGCAGCCACAGCGTGTGCAGCTTCTCCATTCTGTGGACAACCACGTCTCACTGTTCATTGGCTGATGTGCAAAGGGGAGGAGCTCAGTTGGTGGTTCACTGCCTACCTGTGTATGTCCTCAGGTAAGTGCTGCAGGCAGTTCCCCCCAATGTCAAGCCACACAAGTGCCGGCAGTGCAACTATACAGTCGGGTAGGACGCTGAAGCAGTTCAGGGACAGATCCAGGTGCTGCAGCCGAGTCAGGTTCCTAAACTGGAGTCGGAGATCAGAGCTCGGATCAGCCAGAATCAACCTGGATTCAGATTCAGGTTTGATTCCCAGTGTTTCCTACTTTGTGTTCATATGTGGAGAAAAAAACAGGTTTTGTTTAACAAGACATTATGGTGGAGCAATATCTTGGACATTAGTGAGTGACTTCCCTGATCTTCAGATCACGTTCATATTCCTGTAATTTGATCTTCATGAAGTTAGACCTGAATCTGGGTTTGATTTTCAGTGCAGTAGTTTTTTGGTTGTCTTCTGTCTTGACTTCTACCTGGTCTGGAAGCTCACTAAGGTCCCAGTTCATAGACAGTTCTAGTCTCTCCAGACTCTCACATCCACCCAGCTCTTCAGGAACACGCTGGATTCTGTTGTAGCTCAGCAGCAGTTCTTTCAGTCGAGTCAGCTCACCTGAGACCAGAACCAGAACACGTCTGAACACAGTCGGTCTTTCATTCTGTTCCAGGTCTACAATTCTGCACGTTAGGGAACATGCTGAACGTACCGATTTGTTTTGGGATCTCAGTGATGGAATTACGGGACAAATCCAGGACTAGAAGGTTCTGGAAGTTGGGAATAAAATGAGGAATCTTCTGCAGTCCAGTTCGGTGGATCTGCCACTCCTGGACCTGACTGAGCTGGACCAGACAGCCTGGCAAAGCCTGTGAACAGGAACAACATCCGAGTTCTGGTTCCTATTTCCAACCTAGATCAGGCAGACGAGGCGGGTTGGTTACCTTCCACTCCTCCTGCTCAATTCGAAGAATCAGTCGTCCATCTTCAGTCTGCAGTTTCTGCTTTAATCGAGCCAGAATGGCCCGATCCTCCCAGGCCCCAACACTGAGTCTGACCCAGAACAAAGATCAGACCCAGAACCCAGGATCAGAGCCAGTATTTGGGTGTTCATGAAAAACCTTAATTATTTAGTCCGGTGCCCCTCAGAATGACCAAGAAAAATCAGAAATCATGAGCATGGTTTGATCTCTGAATGGTAGACGTTACTATCAGGGGCGGAGCCAGAACATTTTATATGGGAGGGTGAGAGGGGGGGCAAATGAGGAAAGTAGAGGGGAAAGCCCTTTACAAATGAAAGGATCAAAAATGCATATTTCTAACAGTTTTAGTGTTGTTTTTATTTTGTTTAAAATATTACCTTAATTATTTTTGCTATGCTTAAAGAAGCTTGTATTGATGATTTCTTAATCTTTGATAATAATGATACTGGGGGGCAAGCGTGGGGCAAGGATCTTTGCATAGCGCCGCCTCTGGCTGATATTTAACTTATTTGTGTTGAATCAGAAGTCAAATTTGTGAATATTTTTGGTAATTCTGAGAGTCCCTTATACCAGACGGGTCTCGACTTCCAGACTCAGACCTGGTTCTGATTTTATAAACAGGTAAGTAACAGTTTTTTCTCTCCTGCCACTCATCATCTGTTACTGCTGTTTTAGCCTCTACCAGGATGAGGATCCTTACCTTCCTGGAGCTCCACCCCTGGCTGTTCTCTTCTGCTCCTCCTCCTTGCTTTTCTTGATCCGGGTCTCCCACAGAGCTTTGATGGAGCTCACAGAGCCATACGCCACCACGCCCACCATAACAGCCACTTCCTGTCTTGACACTACAGCGCTCACGGTTTCGATAACCTCTGACCTGTGAGCTGCAGCTCCGCCTCTCTGACCATCCTTCCTGGCGCTATTGATTATGGGTTGGTTAAAGTGGCTTCAGCCAGTGAACCTGTGAGGGTCGCCATTATTCCTTCAGAGAAAACAAGCACAACAGTAGATAAACTGGGATGAAGATAGCAGAGAAGTCCAGTCTGTGCCGACCTCCATCAACCTAAACCCGAGCAGGACATCCCCTGAAGCTCTCACCTTGTGGCTGCCCAGCTGTCCTCCATGTTGCTGAAATCTGACCTCAGAGCTGGTGGATAATTTTAGACCTGGATCACATGACCTGCTGCTGCCACAGCTGACTGGTGCCAGTGTCGAAAAAAGGCGTGAGGACGGTAACTTCAGTCATGTGATTCGGGGTAGAATACCAAAAAATGAATTGTACAAAAAGATTTTTAACCTTTATTTTATGCAAACAAACACATTTGAGTAATCCAGGATCCTGTGAAGCCAATCGGGGTGTAAAGATTTAAAACCTAAATAAAACAACTTCAAAAATTCAAACTGAAATATAGGTGTTACCCTAAAAAATGTGTTTCTGCAATTCTAATACAAACATAATTATATTCAGCTTCACATTTTCTGTTTTTGCAAAACTAAAAACTTTAGTTTCAAAACTTTTTTCAGTTTCAGCTTTTCCTGGCAATTTGTGATCCCTTTTACTTGCTGCCATAGTACAGACATTTCCTAAGTAATTTTCCCAATCAGTGAACGCACCAGGACTGAGGTTACCAACATCACTGATATTGATTGATCCTTTGTGTTAGCCCCGCCCCCACACACCAGAACGTTGCCAAAAGTTTCCAACTTGAAAATTTCAGATTTTAAGCTTAAAAAAAAGTTTTGAAGCTGAATTTCTCTGTTTTAAAACTAAAAAACAATAGATATTAATCAGAATATAATGAAGTTTTTGTTAGAACTGCAGAACGTTTCAGACATTTTTTAAGCGTAACATTAATAAATGTACGAAAGATTGTAGAATATTCTTAAAAAAACAAAAACAATATTTCTTACTAATAATATAAAAATCTCATTTACTATCACTCAGATTGTGAATAATATATCAACTAAAAAATATATATTTTTTCCACTTTCTTAAAGAGATATGTCCTGATAATTAGGAATAACTAAATACCAGAGAGTTGATTAGGGACAGACTGTGGAGAGACCAGATCAACTCATTCTGCTCTGGGCGTTGAAAAAGACCTGGTGCTGCCTTCCATCACTGTGATTGTGGACCAGAACTTAGTTCCATGCTCTTCACCAAGTTCTAAACAACTATGGACCTACCCATCCACCCAATTACTGCTTCATCATCACTGCCTTTAAACCAGCTGACAACTTTTACTAAAACAATAATCCAAATATTTATTCTAAACACCTGACACTTCACTATAAGTGGATGGCCTTTACAGACAGAGCAGTCAACTCACAGTTCACTATTTTAATGGAAACAAGTTATGTGAAAACTTTGTTCTCCACAATAAAACCCAAAAGTTGCTTTATAAATGCATTTTATTACATTTATTGAAACACAAATAAACAAAAACTAATACCCATAGAAACATATTCCTGTGCAGATGGTTCTTGTCAGTGACTGAGGAGAACTGGACTTTCTATTTCAAGGGTTGTAGAATTAAAGGTGTAATCTTCCTTCTATTACTCAGACGTTAGTATTTCATAAACCAGATCAAATAAAAATTACTTTATGAAAAAACAACAATACAAACAAACAAGTCAGCTCCACTGGGGCAGCAGTGAGGTTGTAATAGACAGCATTTTGTTTGTTTCAGGTCCAGTGACTGAGCTGGTGCACAAGAGCGAGATTTTACCATAACTTAAAGTCTGGCAGAACCAGGGAGGTTTGTGTCTGTAACGGTTCACAGTTCAGATCCATAAGTTCATGGTCCGGAACTCTAAGTTTCTGTGTCTGGGCTTTTTTGGTTCATGGTTCATGTCAGAGGTTCAGATTTCAGAGGAGAACATCAGGGTCAAAATCCTCAACAACTCGTCAAAAAGTCATCAATTATTATCAATAAAATGGTATATTCCTACAATCAATAAATCCTTAAGTGAAATAGCCCTAAAGAAAATCAATTTCATCGAGTTGATCAATTTTGGTGTAGTGATCATTAAAAACTAAATTTCTGGTCCAGGTCATGGTTTACAGGAACAGGATTTTTATAGGAATCTAACTGTAACAGATCTTCAGAAAAGAAAAACAAAAGACAGTCGTAATGAACAACAGCTGCACGAGTTCTGAAGAAGGCTTAGCAGTGGTTCTGTCCAGATCGGGCTAGTCTGTGGTGTCAGCTGACTTAGACTGACTGGGTCAGAGGAATTCTTCTGTGGAGCAGGTTCTGGTCTGAAGGCTGTAGAGGTTCTGGAGCGGCAGGCTTCTTTTTTGTGTAAGAAGCTGCTTCAAACAGGGACCGGTTCAAATCATTTGGACTTTTTGGGAGTGTGTGGGTCTGTGGTTCTGTTAGATCCAGACCTTCAGCTCATAAAAGCATAAAATCCCACTGCAAAAACCATCGGAACCCCAAAAGTCCAGATGAGGCCCAGTACCAACATTCCCCATTCTGTGAGAAAGTCTGGTCGTCATGGCGACTGCAGCTGAAAGGTAGATCGCCGCCCAAACACCTGGCTCAAAGGCAACAAGGAAGAAAAGTGAACACGAAGGCCAGGAAGTGAGGAGACATGGGCGGGGCTTTTAGTGTGCATATCACGTCTGCCGAGGCTGATGGGAAATGTTTATTTCAAGTCCAGGACCATGCTGGCCGGGTTCTCCAGGTACTCCCGCCACAGGTTGGAGAAACGGCACATGGTGGCGCCGTCAATGACCCGGTGATCTGCGGACCAGCTGACCTTCATGATGTGAGCAGGGACCACCTGATTGCCGGCGCCAAACCGGGGAAGAACCTGAAGACGGAACACAATCAGAACGGTTAAGACCACAGGAAGAACCCCAATAAGAACTTAGGTAAGACTGCACATGAAACTCCTCATCCGCATTTTTCCCACACTGTGGATGCTGGAGTCTACTGTCACCATCTACATCTAATTCAGTCACCAACCCACAAAGCAACTGTGAGGCGAGAGCGCCAACACTCCTCTAATGTGCCATCCAGGGTGAAACCTTCATGTTCAGTCTAAAGGTGGCTGATGAAAACTTTCTTTTCTATGGGATAAGAGAACTGTCAATAAGAAACGTATTTATAACAACAAACTTATGCACAAATTAATACTTTGTGCACAAAATATGACTACAAAGTTTAGTTTTACATGTAACATATCTACTTTGAATATGGCTTTTCTTTTTCTTGAATACTAATCTCACTGGTCTTGAACATACAATTCCCTGTTAACAGTCAAAAATAGGTCATGGGGTCACCGGCGTTTACATTGAGTCCCAAAACATCGATAGTTAAAAAGAAAAATAAAGAAAAGAAAAGAAAGAAGGTTGGGTATTCAACCCTACTGACTGCCTTTTTTAATGCATTTGTTTACTGCTGCATCAGTCGGTTGAATACTTTAGCTCTGAGCTAGCTTAGCTGTTTTTGTTTCATATCCTCTCATTAGCAATTAATTTCAACAGACATGGACCTTTCTTTTTTTTTAAAAAACACCAAATGAGTGCAGTGGCATGTCTGCTACTCCTTTTTGGGTTGTTTTCTACCACTTTTAAGTCTGAAACTATTCGTTTACACACAAGCACAAAGTGCGGTCGGAGATCTCTGTATTATGATCGGTTTTATTACATTTTCAACAGAGCTCTGGCTATTAAAATAATTTACTCGTCACATCAAATATTGACATAAAATTATTAGCATGATCCAACTTTTAATCAATACATGAATGAATAAAATTCCATACCTCTGAACTTTTACTAGACATTGTTGTGCAGCAGTAGATAAGAATATGTTCAACCGCTCTTGACAGTAGATTCAACATTTTACCGTTATTTTTCTCAGTTATCAGATATGCTATAAATCTAAGTAAAACATTTAACAAACTTAGTTAACCAAAACGAGGAGCTCAGAATTTTTTCAAAATGATTTGCATTTTTTTCTCAAAATCAAAGAGCTACAATAAGAGGGACAGAGGAGCCGCATGAGGTCCCAGAGCCTCAGGTTTCTGACCCGTTCCAGACCTCTTTGCTGGGAGCTCCAACATCAGCATCCTTTTACCAACATCTTCAGGTATTCTCTCAACATGTTCAGACCATTTCAGTCTGCTCATTTATCTCCTAAACATCTACTATAATCTGTTCTTTCTGATGTTTTCATTCCTAATCATATCAATTCTCATCACTCCCAAAAACAATCTTTGACTTTACAGTCCCACTCCAATCATCTTTTGATAAATTTAAAACTTTTTCCCAATGGGTCTTTTAAATATGATTATGCCAGTTTAGCCAAAATAAAAAAGCATGTTGTTTTCTTGGAAAAAGTTTCAGCACAGCGACAGGAGTTTATTTGAAATTCTCGGAATTTTTGGAGTAAGCCTCTGCTGATATCCCATCATCCCTTTGTTTACACTCTCCAATTACCTTACAGACCCTCACAACTTCATTAGCAGAGCAACTAAAATGATGAGCAAAATTGGAGCCATCCAGACATACAGTTTTCAAGGGAGAGGCTTAAATAAGCATTTGCTTCTGTCTGTCCCCGTTTCAAACATGTATTTATTAAATTCGGTTTGTGACTTTTCTTTTAAAAAAGATGATTGCATTGATTTTTTTTTGTCTTTTTTAGTAATGTTTTACATGTTTGAAATAAATCAAACCATAATCCAACAATAAAGAAACACTCAGAAACACAATTTGAATCCTAATTTTCCACACGTCTTCCATCATCAGGAACATTCTACAAGAACATGTTAAAGAACACCATTCATGTTGGCTTTTTGCACGAAACTTGAAGTTTTTAAGGACTTGTACCACATATTTTTATAAACCATTACAGTGTTTCTTATTCTATGCATGAATGTAACTAAATCTCTGCTTCCTGTCTCTGAGCGACTCCATTTTCAAAGTAAAAGCAGTGACACAGAATCTCAGCAAGAATGAAGCTAAAGTGCCATTTAGTAAGAAGCTGGGAACATTGGCATAAAACCTTCTGAGTGGGAACATTGTGGCCTAAAGCCAACAATGTTTTATTTATATGACAGAAATGGTTGTGCATATCAAAGAAAGTTCTGGCCCGTACCTGGATTTTCCCCAGAGCTCCAATGGCCACCTCCGGAGGAAGAATGACAGGTTTAGCGTACGTCCCTCCGATCTGCCACAGACAAACACACTCAATCAAAGGAAGTTCTAAGACCCGGCACGGTTCATGGTGCTGCTATGTGACTGACCGATCCGATGTTGGAGAGCGTGAAGGTTCCCCCGGTCAGGTGGGCGGTGCTTAGCTGACCTGCGGTTCCCAGCGCCTGAAGCCGGTTCAGCTCCTGAGCGATCTCAAACACGCTGAGCAGCTGGACGTTCTTCACGTTTGGAACCAGCAGACCCTGACTGGTGTCCATCGCCAGCCCGATGTTGTGAGACGCCTGGCGCCAAGAAGAGCCCCGTGAACACCTGAGGCCACCCCCAACATTCTCCAGCAAAAGTCCAGGCCGCGATCTTACCCTGTAGGTGATGTTCTGGCAGTCTTCATCCACCGAGGCGTTCAGGATGGGGAAATGCAGGAGCCCGAGGGAGGCGGCCTGAGCCCATGAGAGCACGCTGTTAGAACGGACATTAACGCGCACCCTCTTTGACCTCATGCAGCTCTCTGACCTCACCTTGATGAAGAAGGGCATGTAGCTCAGCTTGACCCCACGGCTCTCTGCAATGGGCTTCAGCTCGGTTCTGAGAGCCACCAGGCGGCTCAGGTCCACCTCGTCACAGTAGCCAAAGTGAGGGATCTTCAGCGCCGCCGTCATCGTCTTCACCATGGCCTTGTGGAAACCTGTGAACGCACATGGACGCCGCATGAGCCTCCAGGGCACCAGAGACCTCCAGCTTCTACAGCTAGTCTCACCTTTGACTGGCTCAGTCACATCCTTTCCTGTGAAGACTGGTGTGGCTCTGGGGGGCGGGGCTTTGGCGACCGTTGATGTGCTTACGGGCCTGCCAACAGGGGCAGCAGTGGAGGGTGGGGAGGGGGGTGGAGTCTGGATCTCCTGGACTGGAGCCGGAGGCAGGATGGCTCCAGTCTGCTTTGCCAGGAAATTCAAGATGTCCTCCTTCAAAATCCGTCCGTCTTTCCCAGTTCCCACCACCTCACTGAGTTTGATCTGGGAATGTCACAGCAGATCCTGGTTAGGAGAACTGGAAGGAAACAACCATGAACGCAGAGCAGCTCACATTGTTCTCCATAGCGAGGCGTCTGACTGCAGGCGTGGCCTGGGTCTTGTGGCCCTTGATCTCCTGGTGAGTGTGCTCCTCCCGAGCCATGGCGGGAGTCTCCACCACGTCCTCCTCCTGGATCACCTCTGCTGGAAGCAGTCGCATGTCAGCCAGGAGTTCTAAAGCAGAACTGGATCAGAGCGGTACCGAGTGTCTCACCTGAGCTCGACTCTGTTTCGATGTCCACCAGCGGTTTGCCAACGAGCGCTGTGGCGTCCACGTCGTAGTAGAGTTTCTTGATGACGCCGTCGTAGCGGCTGGTGATGGTGACGGACGCTTTGTCGCTTTGGACTTCACAGATGCTGTCGAATTGGGATACTTTATCTCCCTCCTTTACATACCTGCAGCGGGAAAGAGGCGGCATCATAACAATCCAACATCCTGAAGGATGAAGCTCAGCCAATCACAGCCGGCCTTCTGTTCACGTACCACTCCTTCACCGTCACCTCCATGATGCCCTCTCCGATGTCGGACAGTTTGAACTGGACGACGGGTCCGCAACACGCTGAAAGAGCACAGTCACATCAATGACTTCTCACTTAAGGCTTAACGTGGAGGCTGTGGGTTGCCATGGTAACTAGAGGGTGTCAGCAGCTGGTGTTGGGCTCACCTGAGGCAGCGTGCAGCGCACGGCGAGAGAACACCTGCGGCTCTCTGCTGCATCTGAAGGTGATTTGTTGCAAAGTTCTGCTAGACCGGAAGTTCTGCAGCCGGAAGCTCCGACGACAGAGGTGCTGACTTAACTGGCGGCACAGAGCATAGAGTATTCAGTATCACCTGAACGCCTCAGGTGATTTCTGCGCATGCTCCGTGCACCAAACCGAACCCATACACGGATTGTGATCTAGTTCCACCTGGTTCTACAACAGAGTTCGGTTAAAAAGCTACCGTACATGATGACGCACCGCGGGCTTGTGACCCGGATCAGGTCAGACCACCCGACCGCCGGTACTGGCCCTTTTAACTCATCCTTAGTCTGGAAAAGTTCAGCTTCTAAGCCGCGCGGACAGCTAGCGATTAGCCTGCTGGTACCGCAGTTTAGAGGGGTGCAGGGAGCAAGCGCGTGCACAAGTGTGGACCGAGATGAAGTTCTCCTCACCAAGCGCGAGACGAAAATATAGGAGGACCGGGTCACCGCTGCCATCTTTGCTTCGTGTGCACGCCCCTGCGAGTAGCCAATCACAGCGCAGTGTCTTCTTCTTCATCGCTTTTAGGCAGGATGTGATTAGAGCGCCCCTGATGGCTAACAGGGGAATAGCGCGAAGTGAATCATAACCGCTGTGTGTCAGTGTGCTGCACTAAACTCTGAAACAGGTTAATCATCAATGAGCTCAAATTATATTCAAATATCCACAAATTCAAGAAAATGTGTAAAGTAACTTTAGTTTAATAATATGAAGATACGATTAATAAAGGATCAAACAACAAACTGCAAATTCATGAACCTGTAGGTTGTGAAATAATCAATTATTTTTTTATGGCAATGAACGAACAATTCAATTTCTTTGCTTTATCAGCCAAAATGGTTTCTGGATTTAAGTGGTGATGTATTCTGGTGATAATCACAGAGTATTACATATCTATTAGGGGTCTAACAATTAATCAATTAATCGATTTTTATTCTGACTATCCAACCTGATCGATCTGTCTGAGGTAAGTTCTTAATCGAATCAAATACACCTTTAAAAAAATCATTTTAAAATTAGATAAATCGGTAATATTGTAAAATACCATTTGGATTGACGTACATTTGGTTTAGTTCACTATAGCTTAAAAGTGGCCAAGTACAATCACAGCAGACAACACACACACACTAAACCTGTTTGACAGATTTCTATGTGCTGTTTAACATAGAAAATCACTTGAATCACTTGGATCACCAAAATAAAGGCACATTGGATTATGACAAATGTCATATATTTGAACAAATTAAAGGATTTTAAGTGTGCTTTATTGTTCAAAAATACAGTAAGGATCACTTAATTAGCTTTGATTTCATTTTGGTTTGTTAGATTTACCAAATACTGGTAGGGATACAAATGGAAAAATAAATTGTGTGTGTGTGTGTGTGGGTGTGTTTTTTAACTGGACCTCTCAGACAACTTTATTTTGTTAGATGTCTACAATAGTGTTCTGATATAAACCCTGAAAGGGATTTAACACACTCTGAAAATGAATGGACGGATGTAAAATTGCAGTATTTATTTTATATCTAATACATTTTTTATGGATATCTAAAAATATTCCAAAATTAGACGTCTGCAGGTAGATGTGTAGTAGACCTCAATATGCAGATGTCTTTTAGAATATTATATTAGAAAACATTTAAGGGGTCACCAACCCTGTTCCTTGAGGGCTACTGCCCTGCTTCTTTTGCAGCTAACCCTGCTTCAGTAATTTCTCACCTAGATTAGGTGTGTTCAGTCAATCAGAAACTGGGCTGATTCAATCCAGCTGAGCAGCATACTGAAGCAGGGCTAGCTGCAAAACTCTGATGCGCAATAGAACTCCATGAATATATGTCTATCAGACGCTGTAAACATTTAAATAGCCACAATTTAGATACGGAAAACAGTAGATGTGCCCTTCTGACCCAGGGTCATGCGAATGTCTTTCAAAAGTTTTGTCAAAAGTTCTGTCAAATTTGGTAATAAGGCCATTTTATGTTTATGTTTATGTTTAAAACAATATATTTAATTTATCGACCCATTTCCTTAACAAACTATATCGCATTCAGGGTCACTGGGTGTCAGGTGTCTATCCCTCTGGTCACCGGCGGCAGCCATCTCCAGAGTACTGACTGCACTTCATCTCCCAGAAACCCCAGCGCACAGTGCCTGGATACTGCTCAGCTGTCTCTCATTTGCCAATCACCCACAGGACACTTTGGTAAAGTGTAAAGTATTGTGTGTGCTACCCTGCCTGCATTACTGATCCTGATCTTCTGTTTCTGACCCTGCTTTATCTCTGATTGTCTGCTGCCTGCCCTGACCCTCACCTGGACTCTGACAGCTCTGGTGTCTTCTTGGATGACCCCATGCTCATGATTGACCTCTGCCTGTCTGACCCTAATCTAGCTTTGTGATCTTTTAGCTGTGCTTAGTTCTTGTTTGAACTAATAAACCTGCTGCATGTGGATCCAGCTATCTGTTCGTTTGTGGCACAGGGTTGCTGGAGCTTATCTCGGTTGGGTGATGGGAGTGTACACCCTGGAGAGGTTTCTGGTTTGTCGCGGAGCATAAAATCACTCTCACATGCACACCTAGGGACACTTCAGAGTAAATGATTAAACCAAAGTGTCTTTTGGCCCGCCAAATTGTGGTTACGGAAGCCGTGGAGTGTTTAGTAAAAAAACCTCTTAACCGTTTCCCATTGAGCTCTATGACTGTAATATACTTTCCGTCACCAGATGGCGCTGTTAGCATGTTCTTTGCCTGCGGTTATGGGTGAAATAACCCCCAAGTGAGTCAGCCCTGGGCTTTCTTTTGTGTTAGAAATTTCTAAGAATCTTCGGTCAACTCTGATGCTGTTAGCTGCCTTTTTTAGCTAGCCAAGATGAAGCGACAACGGCAAACGGATAAAGTCTAAAGACATGACTCCACGTCTCTCCTTAGGACGCCAGTTTAGTGTTTTCATTTGAAGAAAGTTTGTTTATCTTGCTCTTGTTTTTCAATTAAAAATGGCCAGTGAGGTTTTGCTGTTAAAGGTTTCGAAGACAAATATTATTTAGTTTTTATTCTTACTAATGTGTGTTACCTTAATGAATACAGTATCAAAATAAATAAATTAAACCATATTCTTTATTTTCTCCTTTTATTTCAAGACATGCCAAAAACTTTTGTATTTGGCACGCGGACCAGGATTCCTTTTAGATTTTGGCCTTTTGAGCAAAAAAGTTTGGGCAACCCAACTATGAAGCGTGTCTTTGGACTGTGGGACAGTGCCTGGAGAAAACCTACACAGAGAGAACAAGCAAACTGCCAGAATTTGAAAAAGGGCGCCAACCACAAAACTCTGGTCAATTCATTTTTATCAAATAGTAAAAATTGGATAAATACAGATCAATATCCTATTTTTCTAAAAGATGAAGACTGTGGCTCCTCTGGGGTGCTGTCAGGTATAAGCAACCTGAATGGTAATAAGTTAAGTCTAGAAGGTTGCAGCCCCCTGCTCTTCACCCTTTCTGCAGGGATCTTCTAACAGGATTACAAAATCATCCACAAATTCAGCTTATTTCATTTTTAGTCACAGTATTTGCTCATATGGGGTCACATCAACGGCACTTCTCTTCTGAACAGTTGTGGAGAATCAACTCCAGAACTAAGGAAGAGGCTGTGCTATCTGATGATAACATTCTGCCTCTGTATTAATAAGTTAAATGCATAAAGTGTATTATTTACATCTGGGTGAAGTCAGAGCTTCACCTCTGTCTCCTAAAGCATCAAGCTGATTTAAGGCAGTCTGCTGTCCCACACCGTCACACCTCCACCACCATAAATGTCTTTGGCTTTTTTCTGCACTTCCATACTTCTATTGACCTAAACAACAGGTTTTAATTTCCAGATAAAAGGAAAGTTTGTGATCCAACGATTCATCAAATTTGGGTGTTTTTTGGTTTCGATTCTGACCCATGAAACCCTGAACTGCTGGCCCCCGAGGTCCCGGCCCCCGGTTTCTTCTGTTCACACTCGTTCTGAGCATCTCTGCATCTTCTGGACCAGATATGAGTCATAGCGCGCGCGCGTGCACAGCGCCACCGTGTGATTGGCTGCAGAGAAGGCGCGCGCAGAAGCGGAGGGGGGCGCCGCCGGTCCAAACGCTCCGCAGCATCGCTGCATGTCCGCGTGAAGCAGCTGCGCGCGCAAACGTCTCACGCTCAGCTGATCGTGTGCACACTGGAGCTTTGCGGATCCGGATCAGAGCCGATCCAGGAGGAAGAGGAGCTGTCTTCATCGGGCAAACACGGAGAGATAGCGCGCGCGCCAGACCCGCCCAGCAGAGGTGAGACACGCGCGCGCGAACTGATGTGGCTCCATCCACCGTCGATCCCACCTATGCGCGTGCGGGGCTCGCGAACACTGTAATGCCATAAACACCTGCTCACGTGATCGGCTCTTCTGCGTGCGTGTTGCCCCCCCCTCTCCCGATACCTGCGTCTTATCTACCGGCTTTTGAAACACAGTGTTCTGTCACAGGTGTGCGCGCGCCTGTGAGCGCGTGCTGTCTGGGCTCCATGCTGCATCTTGATCTGCTGTCAGGATTGTGAACCCCTCCTGCTGACCCCTCACTCATACTATTCTACACCCCCAGGGCGCGAGGCTCCGCAAAGGCTTCAGTTTGTAGTGAAGGGGCCCTCGGGGGCCGCTGGCCTTCACTCAGGTGGGGGCTCACCTGACAGCTGCTGTCTGCGCGGGTATGGTCACGTGACTGTTCAGATTCAGACGGAATTAGATGTAAGAAAACTGAATCAATTTGAAGCAAATAAATAATAATAAATACATGAAAACTGCAGTTCCTACAGTGGCCATCGGGGGTCTGGTTCTCAGTTCCGAACAGATTTTAGGTTCCACGTTTCTGAAAACCGATCAAGGTTTTCCTGTCAGTTAAAATAGTAAATAACCAATCATGTTTGGGGGTGTTTATGTTATTTGCAGATTTACTTTTTTTTTTAATGATTATAGTGATTTTAACCTGAGCTTCTTTTATTTTTTTGTTGTTGATTCATTTCAACAATGTTTCAAATCATAATTTGTGGTTGTTGATACAAGTCATAATAGATGATTTAATTTGAACAATGCGATGTACTGACCTAAATAGATCCAGGACTTCTTTATCCAAAACTTCCATCAGTGTGACTCAGAGATAAATACCTGTTACTGAACAGTGCAGGTGAAGTTTTACAGATTCCTTGTATTTCTTCAAGATAATCAAGTGTAAATTAAATATGTGTACAAACAGACAAGTAAACAAGAATTAAATATTAAATTCATTCACATTTTAGTGTGATAAAGTTCAGTCCAGTGTTGTTTTTCCACATCAAAATAAATCAATTATTAGAACTTTCTACCACACTGTAAGGTCATGTGATCTGGTTGCATCGTAGGAATAGAAATCGATTGACTGATTAATAGATGAATCGTTACACTCTGAATTGGTGGGTGTGAAACATCAACAGAACTCTGATGTGAACTCAACAAAGGAGGAGTGCCCAAAGAGAGAACCCAACAAAGCAGGAATGATGTGGTTCAACGTGGTGTAGTGCAAGGACTTGCTACATTTCCTCTCCAGGCTCCTTCCCTTCTGGCCAGAGCTTGATGGATTTTTCATGACTGGTCCACTTCAGTCTTTGTTCTCTGCTGAGTGTGAAACCAAACAAACCGGAAGGCGAATATAGGGGGACGTTCTCATTGTCACCTGTTTTAGATTTGTTACACGAGTTAAAACCTATGCATGACTAAAGCTAATGGTAATTTGGAACAATACATTTGAAAGTGAATACCATAAATTAACGTTCACAATTAGAAAAAAACAAAGAGAGGAAACCTGTTGGTTTATGATTTATTGCTCCAGAATTAAATGGCTTGTTGACAGTTTCTATTTTCCTGATCTGATATTCTCTTTGTAGTTGGGAAGATTGGAGTTTAGGTCAGAAAAGATCCTGAAAAGATGTCAGAGAGTGTTTCTGCTTCCTCCGTTTCTAATGGATCAGGAAGTATTTGTCTTGGACGAGCTGTCTGCTCTGTTTAGAAGTTTTGTCCTGGACGTCTTCAGGGTTGAAAACAAACCTGCATGATGAGTAAATCTAAAGTTTTTCCCCTGGCTTTCACGGATCTGCTCCTCCATCCCACCGACAAGAGCTCAAAGGGTAACCATGGCAACGCTGAGACTATCGTTTGTCTCCAGGCTGAACAATAATATATATATTTTTTGTTAACTGGTATTTGTACACGCACGTCAGCCTCTCAACCAAACGAAGACCTGACGAGCGCAGGAGGCGGATCAGACGGAACAGCTCCTGTTTTCCTGACATCCAGGCTGCCACTCCTCCTTCACTGCGTCGCTTGGCAGGAGGGCGGCCGAGTTACCGTGGTTACAACAAGCTCAGCCTGTCATTCACAGACCCGTCCTTTCATATGTCAGCTGCATTTCTTTTTTTATTCCTCCAAACTGTGGGAGCGGCAGGCCTCAGATTTAACCGTGAATCATCAGATGTGCAGACGTGAACCAGCATCCACAGTGAGCCGCCTCTGCTTCCTGACCTTGTGGGGAAAAGGCGCAGAGGAGAAGGATCTGAGCTCCATGAAGACTGTGACAGCTCACCTCTGTGAACCTGTCCAGGTGAAGCAGCGTCAGGAAGATTTCTAATCGCCCTCAGGAAGCACCAGCTCGTAGCGAGTGGCTTCAAGGCAACATCAAATATCAAATCAAGGCAAATGAATTCTGTTTATTCACGTTTTATTCCAGTAAAGCCAGATTATCCTAATTGTATTTTAATTACAGCCTTTATAAGTGACCAACGGATTACATGAGTGGATTTTCACTGCAGTCTCCATACTTGACAAGCAAAGGGCTACAATGAAGAGAAAAGTCCCTCTAAGGGGACAATTGGGAAGGAACCTCACATGGCGATTCAGCAAGTTTCTCTGGAGGTCTAACATCAGCTTCAGCGTTGTTTGAGGGACCAAGCTGACGATAGAAAGGAACCTCTTTAACATATGCCAGTCTGCTGTGGAGAAACACATCTCTGCAATTCCAACACAATGCCTTCCATGAAAAATGAGTCACTAAACTCCTTTAGTTTTTTTGTTATGCACCAACAGAAATATGTTATAATTTTATGTATATTTGAGTTTTTAATATGCTTTTTGGCCTTTTTCTGATGATAGACGACAAAAGATTAAAACTTCCTTTCTGAGTATTTCTTTACTCAAATCATGTTTAATCAGGAACAGATCAAAACCTTTAATTTGAAAACCTGCTACAATTCTGATGCATCTACTTGCAGTCAAATAGATCCAATAACATCATCAATTTTCTCATCTCAGCTGGAACCTGGATCAAGCTGTATGACTGCATGACTTTTATATTTCTCTATGTGCACTAATATTTTTTTCCTCGCTATGCTAATGTTAGCTTGGGCTTCTAGTGTGCAATAAGCTAGTGGGAGAAAGTGTAAACAAAGGAAATTAGCAGAGGCAAACTTCCGCACCAACATTCCCGCCCACAACTCAGAGGTAAATTTCCAATGAGCTCCTGCTGCTCTCCAGAAAATATGTCCTAATAAATGCCATACGCTTTTACATCTTGTCTAAAAACTGCATTATCATGATTAAAAGACCTCGGAAAGTTTTTACAGTGGATAGAAATATAGTTGGAGTGGCACTTTAATGTAAGGAGGCAAGTTTTTTTGTGAAAAAGAACAAATGCAAAAAGTTTAAAAGAACAAGAAACAGTGCATTTAATGTAAATGTAAATAGTAGAATCCACTGATATGTCCTGTTGATGGTGACATTTGAATTCTACATTATTTGTGAGCATTGATTGTTCTGCTCCATGATGATGTTTCTGTATCAAAGCTTTACAACCCTTCTGTCTACAATCACTTGATGAGTCTTGTTGACCGTCTCCTATAACAGGCAGCAGGGCCTTGAATAACTTCAGCCTTCAGGGCACAGAGTGGTGTTAATAGGGTCTGTGTCAACAGCAGTGTAACTACAGCGTGGTTCAAGGTCAAGCAGGTTAAATATCAGCTTTATGAGAAAGTAAAGTTTAAGGTCTTAAAGGTAGATGGTGTCTGTCTCCAGAACTGAAGCAGGGACTTCTGATCATAGAGGTAACAGTAGAGGAAGAGCATTGGACACCGATTTGTGATTCTTTGGAGAGTCACAATTGTTACCATCTTGGGTCTAAGTTGTTCTCATGACTTGAAATTCCTTCAAATATATGAGACTTGAGCCTTTACAGCTGCACCAAGAAAGCCTCTGGCTGTTGCATGCTATCAGGGTCTGCAAGGCCTTCTCTGCTGGCCCAAGAAAAGTACATGTACAGTATTTGTTCTTTTTAATATAAATATTACAGGTGTAAGGGTTCATTTTAACAATGATTGATTCATATTATAATTTGTGGTTGTGTATCATATTTATAGTCAATGTTGGTTCATTTTGAACGATCTGATTCATTGACCTAAAATGGATCCAGGACTTCTTTATCCCAAACTTCCACCAGTGTGACTCAGAGATAAATACCTGGTACTGAACAAAGCAGGTGAAGTTCTACAGATTCCTTGTATTTCTACAAGATAATCAAGTGCAAATTAAATATGTGTGCAAACAAGTAAACAAGAATGATTGTCAAATCTATTCACATTTTAGTTTGATAAAGTTCAGCCCACTCTTGTTTTTTTCAACATCAGAATAATCCAAAGGGAACATTATTAGAACATTCTATAACACACGTCTTTGCTAAATTCAAAGTGTTTCCACACATTGGACTGTAATGATGGTTGATCAGTTGATGAGTTTGTCCACTATGATAAACTTGGTCATTTTTACGTGATGATAGAATAAACCTACTATTCCTCTATCCGAATTGTATTTTCCTAGATCAATTATCGATTCATCTTTCATATTCTTAACTACTTGCCTGGGGCAGATCCAACACATTCTCACTCCCAACTCGTCATATATAGACGTATGGTTCTGGCCCCCTCTGCGACTCTTTTTGACATTTTGGGTGACCCCAACTTGTAGTCTTTTGACTCCAACCTCTGGGCCACGATCCGATACCGGTCAGAGGGCCGCTTGGTATCAGGCCAGAGACAGGGCAAAAAATGCATACGCTAATCAGGGGTCCTCAACCCTCGGGACGTGTACTGGTACTAGACCAATACCACTACTGGGTCGCGGACTGGTGCCCAAACCCGGGATTGGTTCTGCATCCGGTTGAGGATCCGTGGTTTAATAGGAACAGCCAGGGTGTCAAAAAACAACGACTTGGGGTCACCAAAAATGTCAAAAAGTGACACAGAGGGGCCAACCATGTCAATATATGACGAGTTAGGAGTGAGAATGTGTTGGGCAGATCAAACTGGTTGGATATTAGGGATGGAAATCGATTCATCAATTACACCTCTAACAAATATGCAATAAAAACAATAATCTTCATTGTCTGTTTTTGTAACTGTCTTATGATATCCATTTGGTTCAGCTGCTGACAGCCTTTTATGTTTTGGCAGAGTTTTATTCAGTCATTATTTTAGCCAGCTTGTGTTGTCAGGTTCTATGAAATCCACCCGAGGCCTTCAGAATCTACAAAACAACCATCAATCAGATTCAGTCTGTTACACCAAGACCAACAAGAAGGCTTTTCACCATATTGACTGTGCTTGACACTGAGCGTGACATGTTCGTGTCCTGTGATAGTGATTGGATAAGAACTTGTGATAGAGTAGGAATTCCTCCAACTTGATTTTCTTTGGAGCTGATATCTGAGTGAGTACTGCTGTGTGTCTGTGACCAATGCAATGTGGCCAGTGCTTCTGTGAAGCACTGTTTCTTGGCTGTAAAACTAATGAGAAATTAAAATAAATAAATAACGAAGTGAACGGACACAAATATTAGCAGTAGCTTCCATGTCAACAGTAATTAACCAGTGAAACAAACAGACAAACTGCATCACAGAGCTTAGAAAGAAGGGATGGATTTAATTTTCACGCAGGACGGTGCTGCGGAGGAGATATATGTTGGTGAATATATTAACTTTTGTTTTTAACATTATAATAAACCCACTCACTACTAGACAACTCCACTGTGGGAGTTCATGTTTTCTTTTATTAGTATTTGTGCACATATTTATATTAAATGTCATTACTGGATCTCAGTTCTTTGTATACAGGAGTGAACTCTGCTGCTCAGGTTGATGTCTTGGACAGTTTTAGAGTGGTCTGCACCACAATGATGCGAGTTCAGATGTGATTACTGGTATGTTATGATTCTTGAGCCTTGGTTAAAACATGTTATTATGAAGGGTAATAATATAGTTCGGACAAAAAATAGTGACACAGAAACTCTGCTATTTACAATTTGTAGTTGATAATAATGTCTTCAAAAACATATAAATCCACCATTACAACTGTTATTTCAGTTTAGCCTATGTAAGAAATGCATAGTGTTTTTTTATTCACCAAATGTACATCATCGTCTGTTATTATGCTTCTAAATCGGGGGGGGGGGGCTTTTTGACTTGTGGGACACAAAGGGTTTCCAAATTTGACAATAGGGCTGGACCAGGAGCAGATCTGTGGATTTTTTTTTCTTAATAATTTCACCTTCTAAGAGAAAAAAATAACATGGAATCTGGACAAAATATTCTTTAATTTTGATTGGAAATGTCAAAAAATGCAAACTTAAAAAAAATGCTGCGTTCATGTGGTGTTGGAAAGATCTTACAAATGACCTTTCAATAAATCTTCTACCATCTATGGGTATACTAGAATCAGAGGGAAAATAAAATGTTGATAAGGATTGTCAATACAATTTATTACATAATGGTGGGCCAAATTAAATGGTTTTATGCCCGCTGGACATAGTTTTCCTACCCCTGGTCTCAATAATATGTTGTAAAACATTGGCAGCTGATATATAATGGAAAAACAATGGCTAAACTCAGCTGTAGCCACATTTGACGATTGTCAAAGAATTTTCAAATCTTCTGTTTTCACAGTTAAAAGTCAAATATTCATCAAAAATGTCTCCAAGGTTTCTCACAGAACGACTGGAGACTAAATAAATGAATGCCATCCAGCATGATATTCTTTCCAAGTAAAGATCTGGAACTCTTTAGTCCAACAACCTGTTTTATTTGTGCTCAGAAAGGAATGTAGAAATTGTCCAGATCTTGAAATCTTTAAGACATGCTTCAAGGCGTGCAAGTCATGTGTCCTTTGGTTTAACAGATAATACTATTATAAGTTTAGCTGAGTACCATCAGCAGAACAATTCTGTGTTGCTTAATAATAAGACCTCCTGGAAGCATATCTTAACACAGACCAAGTACAGAGCCCTGTGGTACCCCATGACAGATGAGTAGCAACAATGAGGAAGCACTTTGACCACTGTTTGTTGTGACACTGAGCTTCCAGTATCCTATGTTTGGATGTTCACTTTCTCAGTGCGCTGTGAGGCGCTTTTGTTCTGGTTCCAGCAGCAGTACTGTGGGATTCAGCTTTAGCCTGTCACCGTGACATCTCAACGCACTCTAGTGTTTGGATGGATCTGACCGTCTTCATCTGTTGTTCTTATCCCTCAGATGGCGAAGGCAGACCAGCGTTTTGGCCAGCGGGATGGCTCTGACCAGAACTTTGACTACATGTTCAAGCTGCTGATCATCGGCAACAGCAGCGTTGGGAAGACCTCCTTCCTGTTCCGCTACGCCGACGACTCTTTCAGCAACTCCTTCGTCAGCACTGTCGGCATCGACTTCAAGGTGAAGACGGTTTACCGCAACGACAAGAGGATAAAGCTGCAGATCTGGGTGAGGACAACCGCATATGTCATGGGGGGGCTAAAGCTGTTTGGGGACTTGTTGGCGATGTTGAGTACACTGTGACGTGGTTCTCCAGAAATCAGTGAAGTTCATGCCTGAGAGGCACCAACCTCTTTTAAAAAAATCAATCTTGTCATGTTTTTTCTTATTGATGTGTGGAACTTATCTTACATGAAAGTATCTGTAACTTTGTTGTTACAGTCTCCTTTTTTGAGCTTAAAAAGTCTCAATCAGCCACATCTGTCTAGTTCTAACTGTAGTTTTTCAGATAAACTTATTTAAAATGTAAGATAACAGATTGGCACAGAGCTAGAGTTTGTCTGTTTTAAAATATGGTGAGGTCCTGTTGCTCTACAAAGTACATAAAAGTTGAAGTACTCTCACAATCCAGAAGTATAGTCTTCATAAAAAGGTCTTTTGGTTGTAATTACGGCAGTGGGTCTGCCCTCCGTTCTTCCTCTGACAACTCAGGATGTTCTGCCCTGCTCAGCAATTTAAAATGAACAGTTTTTTATAAGTTTACCTTGAATGTTTGATTGAATGGGATCTTGAGTTTTGGCCACTCCAGAATATTAACCTTGTTTTCTTTGAACTGCTCCGTGTCTTGCTGAAAAGATAAATCCTCCTCTAAATGGCAATAATACAATAGTAATGAAGCTGTCCTATAGGATGTGGTTTTATTCTACATTCACGATCCCCTTTATTTTCACCAGCTTTCCATGATGGTCCCACCACCATGCTTGACGTTAGAGATGTTTGCTCTAAGTGATGTTGGCCCTTGTTTTTCTCTCATCAAACTAAAGAACCTTCCTTAAAATGACTGGATCGTCCCACATGCATTTGAGCAAACTCCAGGTTTTCGGCAGCACTGGCTTTGTTTTCAATACCTCCACATACAGCTTTGGCTGTATGTTGAGTGGTTGGAGTGAGGTTATCTGGCTTCAAGAAAATCGTTTTTAAATCAAATAATGTTTTTAGGCTCATTTAAGGTTTATTTCACTTTTGAGACAAACACTCCTTCTGTTGATAAAATCCATTAAAACTCACGTACAGAGCTAATGCAAAATGCACTTTCCTCAGTAAAATTCAAAGGAGTTGCTGCGGATGTGGACGTAAACTTGGTTTGTCAGACCGAGCAATCGTTGAGATACAGTAACACAACATGCAACACAATACAGTCTTGATGTACACGATAACAAAGCAGAAACACACTGTAACAGCAGAGGGATGCATGACGCTGGGTAACAGCTCGCTTTGTCCGTGGTGATGTTGTTGCCATGGCAACAGCTCTCCACACTCTCAATGACACACATGAGAACAAGCAGAGCATCGTCGTTGGTGGCAATTAAAAGGAGTCTGAGGGTGAAGAGGTTCACACCCCTCAGGAGATACAGGTGTGTGTGTTTGCATACGTGCACGTGTGTGGGTGTGTGTGTGTGTGTGCATGCATGTAAGCTAATCAGAGCTGACTGATCAAACAGGGTGAGGTTAAAAATAGACTGAACACACAAAAACTGTCTGGATGACGTGTACAAGAGCTGCAGCTTTCCTCCTGCAGACATGCAGCAAAGCATTATGGGAGGTGTAGTTACTGCTCACCTGAAATCAGCCCTGTGCTTTAATGACCTCACACAGAAATGTGTCTAACTTAGAACCAGATACAGATCTGTTTCCCTTAAGACTGAGTGAAAAAGACCTTTCTTTTTTTCTAGGTCCTGTTTTCATCCAGAGCTGGTTTCTTCTGATGGCCCCTTATATTACTTGAATCTGGTCCTCTGAAGATTGAGGGTCCCTCATACCCAAAATGCCCAAATGGTATTTTCCAAAATTGATTATAAATCAATTCACTTGATTTTGAAATAATTTTATAAGAGTAAAGGTTGATTGGATTTGATTAACATCTATTCTTAGTCAGGTTGATCTGGTTGGATAAATCAATTCATCAATTAGTCAATTAATTGTTAGACCCCTACTTTGTGTTTTCAGTCTGCCAAATTTAGATTTTAATGTTTCTGTCATTTCAGTTTCCATGCAACAGTTGATTTTCTAAAGTCTGTCTTCAGTCTGCTCCATACAATGAAGGTTTGAAAATAATTCAGAAACTGAAGAAAACCACTGTGGTTGATAGAGTTTAGAGATGTACGCAGAAAGTGGGTCGTCCGTCACAGGGCTTTTTAAAACATAGTAACGCTGAATAAATAAAAATATCATTGTTTTATACTTTCTTAAACTAATTTTAGTGAGTTGAATCCCAAAAGATTACAACCAGGACAGAGATGTTGGGCTCATGTCAGGACTGACAAAAACTTTTGTCAAGTAGAGTGTGTGACTCCACCTCTGGCATGATCGCAATCAGGAAATTGAATGCAATTGCAGATCTGGAAATGCCCATAACGTCAAAGAAATCCCTTCATCAAAACATGAAAATTATGAGGTAGAAATACAGCCTGCACGGAGGCTGCCATCAACCCCCAAATGAAGCTATTATCGATCTTTATCTGACTAATTATTCATTTTGGGTTTTCTGCATTTCGCTTGAAAGATTCCAGATGTAAATGGAGGCTCTGTGAATTCTCCACAGCAGAATCTATTAAAGAATTTGATTTCCATCCACCTCTCAACAGAGAAACCTCTGCCAGACACCAAAGACCAATGTAAGAAACTAGGTGAAGGTCACAAGAAAATTTCTTTTAAAGCTACTTTCAGACCTCCCAACGCACATTTAAGCGAGCACTTTTAATGACATTTCTATGCAAATGAGTGTAAAACACACATTTTGGGCTGCTTCATTCAGAAGTCTTGCCTTCATGCGTAACTATGCAAGTTTCTATGACAAAAGTTAAAACAGGTTGAACTTTGACCACTCAGGGACTCGGATTAGGTAGTGACGAATGGATGACGTCCCTTTCAATCAACGGAAGTGCCACCCGTTTGAAAATTGGTAATGGAGGAGAAATTAATAATTGTGCTTTGTGCCCGGCTGGAATTCTATGAAACCAAATCTTTTATATTGGTTAGAGCTGTGAAAGAAAAAATCTGGAGCAAGATTCACAGGATTCGCACCACTTTGACATTTCACCCCAAAACTCTTCCAACTGTAGGTGGCAGATAAACGCTAACAATGTGAACATCATGGCTAAACGCGTGTTCAAGAATGCATGTTTAGCACATTCAAGAACACGAGTCACATTATTGAATATAGCTTTAAATCTGACTGGGCAAAATTTTTGTTCACTTTAAGAGTGATAGAGAACAGAGAACCACTTATAAATACAAATACTCTGTTCTGAGTTCAACAGTGCAACTGCCATATTCTGACTGTGGTTAGAACCTAAGCATCAGGCATGAGTGTGGATGCCATACTCATGTGGATGAAGAGAAGTGACGCTGTTTGCTGGGAGCAGCTGGAAGCTAAAAGCACCTGGGAGCAAGAGTAATACTCTGTGCAGTGATGCATAAATGTGCACTGAGTCTTTGTGTAGTTTAGTCTGGTCATGGTTCTTTAGCAGTGGCTCCATTCACATGTTCAGACACTCCTCTGACTTGATTCATGAGAATTTCATTTGGACAGCGGTCAAAATGATGTTTTAGTGAAAGATTCAACAGGAAGGAGGACAGTTTAACGGTAAGAAAATTGAGGACCAACACGAAACTCGTCCTGTTCATGTCTGCATGGATGATGCAGTAGGATTAATGCAAATGTCAGTGGAGATTTGCAGAGATCAGCGCATCAGATACATGATAACAGTAGAACCTCTGGAGACCATTTCTAGATTTCGTTCTTCTTTCCTGTTTGTTTTGTTGTCCAGAGACACCTGACAGGTAACTGTCCAGGAGCATCCAGAGCTCAGATGCTCCTCACATTTACATTACATCATTTAGCAATGCTTTTAGTTTACAAGTATCTAACAACTACAGGCAGTGTGTTTTGTTTAATGACTGTTGAGGCTAGGATTTGTAAATATGATCAACTGATGATCCACTGAACAACCACCACACACTTTGGTGAACACTGAGCTGTAAAAAGTTTTTGGTGAAATGTTTTTGGTTTGTTTGTGTTTCCAGGACACAGCAGGGCAGGAGCGTTACCGCACCATCACCACCGCCTACTACCGCGGTGCCATGGGCTTCATTCTCATGTATGACATCACCAACGAGGAGTCCTTCAATGCTGTACAGGACTGGTACGGGAAGGACTGGTTTCTGTTTCAGGCTGAGATGAAACTTAGCTGATAGCTGTCTGTGTTTGTGTCTGCAGGGCCACTCAGATCAAGACGTACTCGTGGGACAACGCCCAGGTGATCATGGTGGGCAACAAGTGCGACATGGAGGAGGAGAGAGTCATACCTCCTGAGAAAGGAAAACACCTGGCCGACCAGTTAGGTAAGGCTCTCATTAGCGGAAATATCAGCTAGTAAATTGTAGAGTGTACAGACTATAATGTACTATAGATCTCTGACAGAAAACCAGTGGAGGTGTTTGTCACCGGAACTGTAATCTAACCAAGGAAATTTAACAGTGAAGATTCTCTTCTGAAGAGCGCCCTGATCAGTTCAGCAGCAAAGACACATGCAAAAAGAATAAAAACTATGTCTTTATGTTTATTTTGAGCAGATTACTGCTAAAGACACAGCGGATGTTTCCAACTTGTTCTGAATTTATGGATCCAATCTACACACATTGCTTATCTCTAATAATTCTTAAGAGTCTAACCAAGTTGCTCACTACAACTTTGACACTAATGGCTTCAGTTGGATGTCAGTTGTAAAACATGAGACATGCCCTGCAACTAGGGTTGGGCACCATTTGGTTTTTTTGCTGCTCCAGTGCCAAAGCGGTTCTTTGGTTTTGGTTCCTAATCGGTACCAATTTCGGTACTTCAGTAATAAAAAATAAAGCCACCATCTTCCGATATCAACAGATTTTCATTCCCAAGTCACTTATTGACGCATGGTTAAGACCTCTACGTCAAAAATTTATGTTTTGAATGTCGTTTTTGGACGTGCTGGCTGTTCCCATTAAATCAGAGCTCCCCAACCTCCAGGACACAAGCTGTGGCCCACCACTCAAACATGTGATCTGAGCTTGTCTGAGGGGTTATCGGGGTTTTAATCTCACTAGATGACAGCTGCTTCCGCTGTTTTTGTCTCTTCAACTGAACTTCAATGGATTCTGAAGCTGAGAGAAGCTTTGGGCTTATATGCAATACTTTACAGTAGGAAGGGGTTTATGTAATTAAGGCGGACCATCTGATTCTGAAGCTGAGAAATGTGCTTTTCTTCGCTTCAGAATCCATTGGAATTAGATTAAATGTGTAGATGGTTGAAGAGTTAAAGTTGTTCAAAGAGCGTGTTATTTCTTATCACCAGTAACAGCTTGGTATTAAGGGTCAATGTTTAGAAGACTTAAACTTGCTTCTTTAAAACCTGTGACTGAATTGGTAACTGGCTCTGGTTGAAGAGTTCTCTTATATTACTGTGCTGAAACGTATTTTCTCTGTGTCTCTGTGGAGAATGGTAAATACTTATGAAGTGCTTTACTACCTTCTTAGAAGGCCCAAAGCGCTTTGCAGTAGCATACACCCATGCACACAAACATTCACACATTGATGCTGTCAAACACTATAACCACCAGAAGCAATGTGTGGTTCAGTGTCTTGCCCAGGGACATGTTAACATATGTGCAGGTAAGGACCAAACCTGGGATCTAGAGGTCAACGGCTCTACCTCTGTACCACGGGCACCCCTGTTGAAGTTCTGTCAAAGTTGTGCAGTCCTATACAACCAAAATAAAATTTTGTTAAGATCAAGCTTGATAGTTTTCAGTTCAGAGAGTGTTTGATTAAGTTAAGAATTATTAAACAAAACAAAACAAAACACTTACTAAAGCAAAGAACCGTTTTGAACCAAACACAGAACCTTGTAAAGGAAACTTTCCAGGTTTTAATGGTCTGATCATATTTCTTCTGAAGCTCTAACTCTTTGCATTTTAATGTTATTTGTTTAATGTCATATATTTAGTTAGACCATAAAACCAACAATAAGCCTTAGTATTAATTTCTGTGGCCAGTCTGACTGTTTTTTCTCTTCTCAGGCTTTGAGTACTACGAGGCAAGTGCCAAGGAGAACATTAATGTGCGGCAGGTTTTTGAGCGCCTGGTGGACATCATCTGCGTGAAGATGTCAGAGCGCGTGGACGTAGAGGCACCAGCAGCTCCTGGTACCAAGACCACCAGACTGACCGACAAGCCCGCCCAGCTACCTCAGAAGTGCTGCTGATCGACCACCCTCTCCCTTTCAGAAGCCCCACCCCCTTCTGAGCTCTAGAGAAAAAGAAATGATGAGATTAACTGTTGTAACATTCCTCTTCACTCTCTCTGCTTCAGTCCATGTTTGTTAGCCCTCACCGTGGCAGGTTCTGACAAAAATCCTCAGTGTAAACACCTTCATGTCCATTTCATGTCGGAGGCTGGCAAGCTATTGGCAGGTAACCCCACTAAGACGCCAACATGGTGTGTTCAAACAGGCTGTTTATATGACTGCAGGCTGTTCTCTGTCATGTTCAGAATAATTACAGACAGGGTTATAAGCTGTAGTTCAAAGGTCAAACTCTTTAGAAGAAAAAAACCAACAATCCTGGACTGGACTCTTTCTGTCAAGTGCAGTTTGTGATTAGTGATGTCCACTGGTCTTATATAGCCATGTAGAATGCAGCTCATAGTGCCACCTGCTGGGTACAATAACTCACACTTTTGAATTTACTCTGCACCAGCTGATGAAGGCAAATCTTTATTGTGGAAGCTGTGGTCCTGATGCTGTGCAATTGTGGTACAGCTAATATAGGTGTTCTGAAGTTGGCATGGTAGTTTAATAATCTATGTGGTTCAAAATGGAAGTCATTCTTGTCAATAAGACTGGATGAAATCAGAAATGTACCATCACAGCTATAAGGCAGTGACGGTATCACTTGCCATAGCCCTCTTTAGCTGTGTGTGATGTGCAACTCAAACAAGTGAGGGACACAAGACAGCCAGACAGGTGATTGCTTTGCTGAATCTGGGATAGAGTCAGCCTTGTTGGCAGATGATTGGCAGTTCCAAAAGTAGAAGGTGATGTTGGAAGTACTTAAGGTTAGAATGAAAAGGGAGAAAGAGTTGCCAACACATTCTGCTCTTGCAGATACCATCAGGGATTTGCTGATGATCTTAAGCAAAAAAGTTTTAATGTGGAAACACAAAATTAAGTCAAGTGAAGTGAGAATAAAAATAAAATAAAGTCTTCACTTAGTATACTCACGGGTTTTCTGAAAGTCCAGCAGAAATACTTACCAAAATCTGATGACAATCAAGGACCACTGAGAACAGCCGAAACTTTCCCTTTCATAGAATTTGCTAGTTCGTTTTAGCAACACAATCCAGTGTGACTTATATTTTACTTAAAAAAATGCCCTACGTTTGCTAAGAATCCCAAATGGAAGCAATGGGTCTGGGCCTTTAATTAACTGATAAATAATTCAGTCCACTTCAAAACCCAGGAGCTTTGGATCCTACTTCATTAGCTATAGTTCAATCATCCAACATCAGCATTAGATCCTACATCATCGTCTCTAGATCCTCCTTCATAAACCGTCAATCCTCAGTTTTTTGTAGGTCCTCCTTAATCAGTCTTTTACCTTCATCTGTAGATCCCCCATTATTGTAGATCTGTCTTAATCAATTTCAGATCCTCTTTCATCAACTGTAGATCCTACTGCAACAACTGTAGATCCTTCTTCGTTGACTGTAGATCCTCTTTCATCAGCTGTAGATCCCTCTACAACAACTGTAGATCCTTCTTCATTCACTGTAGATCGTTTTTTATCAGCTGTAGATCCTTCATTGTTTGTAAATTGTGTGACATCAAATGTAGGTTCTCTATTTGCAGCTGTAAGTCCTCTTTCAGGATCTGAGTCTTCAGTTGTGTTTTGTTTCTGCTCTCCTCTTGTGTTTGTGAGTGAATGTTGGTCCTCAGTTCATGGAGGTTTCTGCAGCTGCATCAAAGTGCATCTTAATTTAGTCAAGGCCTAAACCTTGACTGGGTTTGATTTTCCCTTTTGTCATCTTGTTTTGTTGATGAGCCAGTGTCACCTTCAGCTGTCACACAGGTGGATATTCACACCACTTTGATCACAGTGGAGTTCATATTACGCTCAATAACTGCAAAGTGACAAGGCCCTTAACACTACCAAACAAGCCCACACCATTAATCCTTTCATCACCTTGCTCAATAACTGGTTACCTTCGGAGCAAGCATTCCCTATTTAGTATTATGTTCAAGGGACATAGTTCCAGAAACTTGTAGTTTGTTCATATGCAGTCTTTGTGAACAAGCGAACTAGCTGCATAACTTCCTACATAAATGTGGAGTTCCAGGTTCCACATGGGACCAATAAAAGACCACCTGAGCCTAAACCTAAGTGCAGAACCAGCCATGCATGCTGACAACTCTGAGAATTTGGTTTTACAGGTAGAAAAACTGTTTTGTTGTAATAATATCAAACAATTGTTTGATAAAGATGAACCATAAACCAAACCAGAGCTTTGGATGCTGTGTGGAGTCAAACACTTTCAAAGCGAATTCTGGTTCTAGTCGCATTCCAATATTGCAGCACAGAATTTATTAATTCTTTTTCAAGTTGTTGTTATCAAACCTGTTCACAGGGTTTTCAAAGTTCAGGGTAAAACAGACGCTCATAGAGCTAAGTTATGTCTTCTTCTGGACTAATTTAAATCTGCCTGGTCCAGTTCACTTTGGTTGAAATGGATCCATCTGCTCCTGCCCTATTCACATGCACAAGACAGTGAATTTGGTTCAGTTGGATCCAGTCCAGTTTCCTCTGGTTTAATCCAGATTAGATTTTTTTTCTTCTTTCCAGAAACATCCAGTAAAAACCAGATACAATCTGGTTTACTTGTCTTGTCCCAGCCTCCAGTTCTGGCTCTGGATGGCAGATGTTTTATAACCACATACACAACCAATGTGTGAGGACTCACCCCCCTACCTACTCCTCCTCAACCTTTGCAGATGTGTTCACATAACCGCCATGTTTGAAGTGTGGTACATGATTGTGTGTGTGTGTGATACTAGTGTTGGTTCTCATTATATTTATTGCATGTTCAGACGTCAGGGTTCTCGTGTTTGTGTACAGAAGTGTGTGAAATTTTGAGAAGTGTGTTTCTGAGTGAAGAGATGAACAAAGACTTGTAGGTCTGTTACTAACTCTGAAGAGAAAAAAAAAACTATATCCTGCCAAACTGTTGCATAGCGACCACAGCACACGTTAGTGTGTAACTCCCCGCCACGTGTCTTCATATTGATGAGAATATACAGTAATATTGACACTGTCTTCATATGATTATTTTTCAAGTGATTTGTAAATGATAGAATTAGTACTTAATATAATGGTGTTGAGTATGACTTTATTTTTATGCAGTGTAAACCATGGACTTATTCTGTAGAGAGTAAACTTGTTGTCTTAGGGTTCAATCCTATACGGAGAAGCACAATGTGATTGTACAAAAATATTGTGAATGTTTGTATATTATAGATGCAATTTAGTATAATAAATCACAATCTTTCATCAGGACATCAGTGTGGTATTTGGTTTCTTTGTGGATCACTTGAGTTAAGCTTTACATCCTAGACTTTGACTCAAGAGTCTTTTCAGAGATTACACTAATGGGGCTGCTAATGTGAGTGGCATAGACCGGATGTTCACCACTGTTATTGACAACGTTGTCCACCCACTGCATAATGTACTTTGTAGGCCTTCATTCATTCAGACTGCCATCAGACTAAATGCCATATATAGTAGCTTTCATTTTTAATTATTTTTTTTTTAACTGTAAAATTTGGCTACTAATATATGTATGTTTCTACGGATGTTTTGCACTGATCAACATATGATTGGGATAAACAAAGTTCATGTTCTATCCTTGTTTTCTGTTCTATTCTAAGTTCATGTGGGTGTTTGAGATGCTATGCTGTTACAACTCTGAGCTTAATGAGGCTTAGTGATTTAAAAAGGGCTCAAGCCAATGCATTGGATCTAACCAATAAACAAACAAACAAAATCTTAATTTTAGAACAATTTTGAATTCCTAAACAAAACCTGTAGTACCCGTTTTGTAAATTTTATTAATTTCATTTTATTCATTGCCTATTTGGAATATCAGGGAGGGGAGGGGATATTCCAGTTCTTATTGACAGTCAATGATCAGAATAGAGCTGTGAAATAAAAAAGCCTGGAGCAAGATTTGCGAGATTTGCAACACTTTGGCATTTTCCACCAAACTTCTTCCAACTGTGAATGGGGGACGTGCTAGTTAACCGTAGATAAAGAAAAAGAAGCCCCTCCCTGCTTGTCCAGTGTGAAAACCATGGGCTAAACGTATGGTCAAGAACGCGGATTTAGCTGAGGGGAGAGCACCAACCACTATGTCATTGTGCAGCCCATTGAGTAATTTATATGATTGTCAATACACTTTGAAGTCCCACTCTGATCCTCTTTTGCCTTTTAAACGCATCCCTAGTGGCCTTTAATTATGATTATGCAGTTTTTAGGCCAAAAAAAAAAAAAAACTGTTGTTTTCTTGGACATTGTTTCGGCAGAGCGACCGGAGTTCATTAGAAATTTACCTATGAGTTGTGAGTGGGATTGTCTGCATGGAGTTAGTGTGCCCTGTCTGTGTACCACAGACATAAAACAAGGTATGTACATACATGCTTTATGCTGTCCCGCTAGCCAGAGACACTCAAACCCCCAAAATGGTGAGGAATATCAGAGTGATCAAGCTGTACATTTTTTCAGTCTGATGCCAGCTCAGACAAGGAAAGCAAACATCTTTTTGTCAGCAACTAGATGGATCCGACTAGAGTGGAGCGGAGCAAGGAGCTTGTGTTTCGCCTTACAACTTTTTCACCAAACTTACACGCCTTTTCCAACTGTATTTTTTTCTAGGTTCACAATGATTTGAACAAAGAAATATTCATGAATGCAATTTTAAGAGCAATTCCAAATATTTCAAACATGAGAAAAATATCACAAAAACATGTTAAAAACACAAAAACCCACCATTTTCATTGGAGCGGTCTTCCATCTTTTGCTCCACCCCCTTTTTTAGGGTTGTCTTTCAGTCTACCAATGAGATTACCAGCTCACTTTGATCGACGTGTTCCCAACCAATCAGAGTTCACAGATGTAACCCGCCTCGGTAATGCTTGAACTGGGCTGCTTCACGGACACTCCAAACTTGTAGTAGCACCTGTCCGACACCCACAAAGGTGAGTCCCTGTGCCCGAATGAGTGAGCAAGCCGGACAGCAGCAACTCACAACTACCGAGCGGCAGTCGGAACCGGACCGGAACTACCGTGAAAAGGACGAAAGAGAACTGTCAGAGGAAGCTCAAGGAGGGATTAGCTAGTCTTTAGTTAGCTGAGCCTCCTGCAGCATTTCTAACACAAGTATTTACCTCCGTGACCACCTCTTTACTCCATCACCGTACGGTGTTTTGACTGACAGTCTGATGCTCCACACGCGGTTTTTTTTGTTCGAATCCACTGAACGCACCTTGGTGATGCGTTCAGGAACCAGGATGGTTCCAATTAAGATGTTATTCCGTATACGTGTTCTGCCATCCTGACACACATAAACGAAACAAAAGTGAAGTAAAACGTGACAGATTGTCCAACAACTGTTCCAGCTGTTCAAACCTTATCACTAAAGCGTGTTAGGTTTTAAACATCCTGATTTTGTGGTAATTTAAATTAGGGGGAAAAAATAAAATAAATAACACAAGAACTGTATAATCTGCTGAATTTGAATGCAGTTAAATTAATGTTGGACAGCCAGCTTTTAAAACACATCATAAATAAAATGAAAAGATCAGAAATACAATCAAAGTTAATCTTGTAATTGACTAGTGCAATGTTGACATAACTATAAAAACTGTTTTGGGGTTTTTTTTTTTTTTTTTCGAGAAATCTGGCTTTCCTTCAGCAGTCTGTGTGCAGCTCAGTTTAGACCAGACATTATAAATAGAAATACCCCTCATTTAGAACGAAGAGCAAAGTATTCCAACAGAGAATTCAATCGATGATGTTAAAAAAAGCCTAACTTAGTTCATTTTGTTATTTTTATTTGTTATTTTACAAGGAAAGTAGGTCAAAAAACAAGTTGTCCCACTTAAAAGGAGAGGGGTCTTGCTGCAGGCTGTCATGGCAGTCGGACGTGTCATGGCAGTCGGACGTGTCATGGCAGTCAGACGTGTCATGGCCG
>NC_050515.1:5158966-5159356 GCF_002922805.2 Oryzias melastigma
AGGTTTGCACTGTAGCTACTACTGTATTTTGGTCCATTCTTCCATGCAGATCTTCTCAAGAGCTGTGACGTTCTAGAACTGTTGCAGGTCAACACAAACTTTCAACAACCTCCACCAACTCTATTAGATTTAGGTCCAGAGTTTGGCGAGAACACACCAGATCTTTGAAATGATTTTTATGTAGCCACTCCTTCGTTACCAAGCAATGTGTTTGGAACCTGTTTGATAACCTTCACATTGGATTTTAAATCATCTCTGGTTGTCATGAATAGAAAACTAAACAATGTACATGGAATATATGTAAAAGCAGACTTTTGAACATGAGAGTAAGTGAGCTTTCTTCTGGAACCAGCCTCCAGTGGTGTTTCGGGGAAGAAAAACACTTGGTAT
>NC_050515.1:5160028-5172817 GCF_002922805.2 Oryzias melastigma
AGGTTTGCACTGTAGCTACTACTGTATTTTGGTCCATTCTTCCATGCAGATCTTCTCAAGAGCTGTGACGTTCTAGAACTGTTGCAGGGCAACACAAACGTTCAACAACTTCTCCCAACTCTCTATTAGATTTAGGTCCAGAGTTTGGCTAGAACACACCAGATCCTTGAATTGATTTTTATGTAGCCACTCCTTCGTTACCAAGCAATGTGTTTGGAACCTATTTGATAACCTTTGATAACCTTCCCATTGGATTTTAAATCATCTCTGGTTGTCATGAATGGAGAACTAAACAATGTACATGGAATATATGTAAAAGCAGACTTTTTAACATGAGAGTTTTTCGAGGCAGAAAAATACTTGGTATATCCTGGTTTGCTTTGATGTAAACATTCGCAAGGTGGGACTCAATCCTTAACAGCAAAACCGAGGAGGCCCAAAGACTTTTGTTGGGGAGACCTTGCCCCGCCCTCCTCAACCACATTCCAAAAATGTCTAATTGACAGGACAAAGCAAAGTCTTTTGGGTTGATTGACCAGTCAATCAAAAAAAAGCCCCACCTTTTCCAAAAAAGCAAACAATGAAAGTAGTTTCTTCATTTGTTTCTTCCTGACATGTGACTCCCTCTGCTCCTCATGGTGACCCTCCCTGGTGTGTTTCAGTGCCGTAACACAGTAAAAATGCCTTTGACCAACAAGTCTGTGAGTGGCAGCGGTGCATCCAATCAGGCGGCTGTTCCTGAGCAGGGAGAGCCTCCCCCTCCTGCTCCAGAAACCACCAGGGCAGCTGCTGATGACACAGGAGCTCCAGATGAGCAGGGAGACCCGGAAATACTCAAATCACCAAGCGACCCGAAGAAGTACAGGTGAGGCCAACTGCCCACACTGGTCACATGACCAGGAGGCATGAATCTAAAGATCTCAAACTTAATCCAGTTAGTTCATACCACAATATTCACTTAGCTTTGTCCTGACAAATAGACTATTTGGATTTGTTTGTACAATTTGAGCTTGTGAAGAATCCAAGAAAATTTTCCTTCTGGGATTTTAAAGTTAAGTTTTTTACATGCTGCCTTTTCAATCCATCACAGTTCCTCCGTCTTTCTGCAGGTACATCGAGCTGAGCAACGGCCTTCGAGCGCTCCTCATCTCGGACTTTAGCAGCGCAGAAACGGGCACAGAGGAAGAGGAAGAGGAAGAGGAAGAAGAGGAGGAGACGGAAGATTCTTTTGAGATCTCTGAGGAAGAGGAGACCGAAGAAGAAGAGGAAGAGTATGAGGAAAATGCATCAAAGAGGAAGAGGTCTGAGAAGCAGGTGGGAAAGATGAGAATAATCTGTCTTCTTCTGAACGCGATGCTGTAAAATGTTCAGTGAAACAGGAAGTCTCCAGGCTCAGTGTTCATGTGTGTGTGTGTGTATTGTTGCACATGGATGCATTTTTGGACATGTGTGCAGGCGGCCGCCGCGCTCTGCATCAGTGTGGGGAGTTTCAGTGACCCGGACGACCTGCCCGGCCTGGCCCACTTCCTGGAACACAGTGAGTGTCTCCTTTCTGAATGAGGATCTGAGGATCTCTAGGTCTTTGATCCTGATCCTTTTTCTGATCTGAAGGATTTTCTGATCTGAAGGAATTTTGCTTTTAGAATGAAAACTGCAACAACTTTAAAGTGAGATCCTCCTCGGAAGACTAAATAACAGTGGAAAAAAAGAGAAGTAGGATTTCAACAAAATCTAGATCTCATGTTCTATTTTTGTGAATGAAGAACAAACAATGTTGTTTCTGTTTTTTTTCCCACTTTGAGTGAAATAGAATAAAGGAAGTTGAGCTCAGAAAATAATTCTGCAACTGAGGCAGATCTGAACATCTGGCTGAAAAAAGGAAAAACTGACTTGATGTCAAAGTTCAGGCTACATCCAGACCGGGGGAGTCAAACTCTATCGCACAGGGGACCAAAATCCAAAACACACTTTAGGTCACGGGCCGAACTGGATAAACATTTATTGAACACTCTAAAACTACATTCTTAAAACTTTAAAACCTTAACTTTTTAACATATTTCTGAACTAGATATATAAGCTGAAGTACGCTGAAGGTAAGCTGTAAGCTGAATTTGGCCACTGAAGATGCTAGTGCTGATAGCTGAAGATGCTGAAATTGATTTTTGGTGTCTCACCCTAAACTGCTTTTGCTTTGGATTCTAATTAATAAAATAATTCATAAAAAATGCACATTTTATTCTTTATAGTAAGGTATGTGTAGGACTCTCCTTGCAGCTGTTTGTGTTGCTGATTGATGGTGTCATTTGGTGTCAGAAGTGGGATCTGAGACTGCGACTAACAGATGAAGTAGAGGATTTTCTGCTCCTTTCCCTCAGAGGAACTCCACCCTTGTTCTGATTGGCTCCTTGTGTGTTTACAGTGGTGTTTATGGGCAGTGAGAAATACCCGGCAGAGAATGACTTCGACGCCTTCCTGAAGAAGCATGGAGGGAGCGACAACGCGTCCACCGACTGCGAGAGGACCATCTTCCAGTTTGACGTGCAGAGGAAGTATTTCAGGGAGGCCCTCCACAGGTGAGCTTCACTCCTGCATTCTAATTATGCCGTTTCTGACAAATGTTAACCAATTTGTATTCCTTTTGTGTTCTTGTGTTAGTCCCGTTTAACACGTGAAATTCCGGTTTCTGATTCATTTTGAACCTTAGAATGATTGAAAAAACTAAAAGACAATAATTTTGTTGGTACATGTGACTTCAGGCTGTGAGGAGCTGCTGAATCTCTTCATGCAGACAGACCTGTGCTCTTTTGTTTTCCAGGTGGGCTCAGTTCTTCATCTGTCCTCTGATGCTGGAGGACGCTGTGGACAGGGAGGTGGAGGCTGTGGACAGCGGTGAGTCTGCTGCTGTTCCCTCTCAGATTCTGCTCTTCATAAACCATAACTGATGCTCCTCCTCTTCCTCAGAGTTCCAGCTGGCGAGGCCTTCGGATTCCCATCGGAAGGAGACGTTGTTTGGAAGTCTGTCCAAGGCGGGGCATCCCATGGGCAAGTTCTTCTGGGGTGAGAGCTCCACACGCGCTAGAGCAGCAGGAACCGACTCTCTGTCCTCATGATCTACAGAGAAGTTTCATCTTCATGCTTCCTTTTGTCACACAATTTTGTTATGTTTTAGCTCTAAAGTCATAAAATGTGTTTTTATGAAAAACCAAATGTTTAAAAGACAAAAAGAGGCCTGAAGACGATCCCAGTCCTCACAGCTCCGTGTTGCCTCCTTCAGGTAATGCTCAGACGCTGAAGCATGATCCTAAAGAGAAGCAGATCAACACGTACCAGAGACTGCGGGACTTCTGGAGGAGAAATTACTCTGCTCATTACATGACGCTGGCCGTTCAGTCTCGAGGTAACCTGCCGTCCTCTGAAGGGAGCGGCTCCGGCGGCTGAAACCAGCTGATTGTGTGTTTGCTGTGCAGAGACGCTGGACACCCTGGAGGAGTGGGTGAGAGAGATCTTCATCGAGGTGCCAAACAAGTACGACTGCGCCACAGCCGGCCTGAGCCGCACTCTGACAGCTTCATGGGGTTTGACTCATGTGACCCCTCACCTGCCAACAGACCTAAGATTCTTTCCTCTGGTTTACAGCAGATATTATGGGGTCTAAGGATCAGCTGAAAGCAAACACAAAAATGGTCGACAATTTGAAAAGATTTTTGGGAGCAAAATTTGAGGACAAGAAGTTATGAATTAGAAAAAATAAACTTTTGAAAAGCAGACATTGTAAATCTGATTACAAAAACTGAAAATGTGAAAAAAAAATCAAAACTTTGAATAAAACTTGAAAATTTGAACAATAAATTGTACATTTGAAAAATAATTTTCAACATTTTTGTCAAATTTACGTCTGTTTTTCAATGGTTCATTTTTTTTCAAATTTACAATGTCTTGTTTTCACATTTTCAAAAAAAAGATTTTTCATTTACCATGTCTTGTTTTCAAATGTTCACTCTGTTTTTTCATTCACTTTAAGCTGATCATGATTTGATCCATAAGATATCCTCACAACGTTCTTCTCCATTTCCTTTAGTTTACTCTTTTTATTTATGAGGACAAAAAAGGTCTTAAAGCATCTCTGGGAACACTTGAAAACCATCAAACCTCTCTAAGAGAGTAGAGACAACCCAGGACAGTTCCTGCCCACCCCCATGGTCATGAGCTGTGGGTAAAGATGTGGATGCAGCCAGCTGAAGTGAGCTTCCTGCTCTGGGGTTGGAGTCTCTTTAGAATCAAATCAAATCACTCTTTATTTATATAGTACTAAAGTGCTTCTATGCTTTACTCCTAAACAAAACTGTACGTCTGGATAGCTCTGATATTGCTCTCCAGTTTTGTTGCAACGCTAATGTTAGGTTGGGAGTGTGAGGGGCTGTGAGCTACTGGAAGAGCGTGGAAGCACAGGGATAATGGGAAATGAGTGCAGGCTTACTCCCCGTTAACAGTTGGGTGAATTTTTAATGAACTCCTGCCACTCTGCAGAAACTATGCCCTTGAAAATGATGCTTTTTTAAAAAAATTTGGGATAAAACGGCATAATCATCAAGGGAACGCTTTGAAAATATTTCAGAAGATGATCAAAGTGGGTCTTTCAGAGGAGCTTAATGTAGATTTCAAGGTCTCTGATGTGTTCTGGATGTTTCCATGAGCGAATCTGTGTCTAACAGGTCTGACTGTCAGGTTGCATGTTGTCACCTCTGCTGTTTATGTTCTGCACTGACTGCTGCTCCTGAACGTATGAGGGTTTGGCATGTGGATGAAGATGAAGTTTGGAGCGTTTCAGTGACCTCGGTGCAGATTTAGTGAATGCTGTGTTTGTGCTCCTCTGTTCCTAGTGGAGAACCTCGACCAGACTTCTCCCACCTTCAGGAGCCGTTTGACACGCCGGCCTTCAACAAACTCTACAGAGGTCTGTCAGGAAAACAGCTGCTTTCAGATCTTTAACTGCTTCCTTGAATCGGATTGTGTTCATCAGGCGTGTTGATCAAACTTTGCTGTTTTTGTCTCATCTTCCTTCCTTCCTCCTTGTCCCCCACATGGGGCTGATGGATGATGATGCAGTTGTTCCTGTGAGGAAAGTTCATGCTCTGACCATCAGCTGGGCCGTTCCTCCGCAGGGCAAACACTACAGGTGAGTGTGAGGCTCAAAGCTGCACACTGCCCCCATCTGGTCACACAGGGAACTGAAGGAAACACTCAGAAACACATTTCGGGAAGTCAGACTGTTTTTTTGAGGAGTTTTTTGTGATCCTGTGATCAGTTTGAATCACAGAAACAGCTTCAGCTCCTGTTTGTGTCTCTGTGACAGAGTGAAGCCTCTCCATTACATCTCTTGGCTCGTTGGACACGAGGGCGCCGGCAGTATCCTGTCTCTGCTGAGAAAGAGGTGAGTCCTGACACTCCTGCATAAACTCCTGCAGCTGGAGTATCTCTGACAATATCTCATTTGTTGTGGGGATAAACATCTACTTTTTACAACCTGAGTAGTGTAATCACAAACCTTCACAGTTCCCTTAATACTAAAACAAAGACCAGAACCTTAAAAACTAGAAAAAGTTTTTACAGCACTAAAACTAAGAGGAAAATCTTGTGTTGTGTGAGACACACACACAAAAGCTGATTTGGCACTGACGTATAGAGAAAAGACCAACAAGACCATTTCATGTCACAGGTGTGCATCTCAGTGTGTGTCGTGTGTGTACTCGCTCAGGTGCTGGGCTCTGGCTCTGTTTGGAGGGAACAGCGAAACGGGCTTCGACCAGAACACCACCTACTCCATCTTCTCCATCTCCATCACGCTCACTGACGGAGGTTTCCAGAACTTTTTTCAGGTCCTCAAACACCTTCAGCTCGTTTTTGTGCAGCTGAAACTGCGACAGAGTACAACACAAATGCAACACAATAAGAATGGTGTTTTTTTAATCAAACTTTATTGAAATGAACAATATGTACAACAAGAGATTTGTTATAACCCAGGTTTTGTTAAAGTTTTTTTAATGAACTTTATTGACAAACATTCAGAATATCACTCTCCATACTTTGCAAATTAATTTGAAAGTCTGACGTTCAGCCTCAGGTCCTGGTTCAAGTTTGACCTCTCAGAGCTTCCATATCTCGTTGACAGCTCCTGCCTGTTGTTTGGTTCACAGGTGGTTCACTTGGTGTTCCAGTACCTGAAGATGTTGCAGACTCTGGGTCCACAGGAGAGGTCAGACACTTTTACTCACATCTCTCTTGAGGATGAATTCAGAGCAGTCTGAACTAAAGCGACCCTGGATCAGACATTCAGAGTCCTCACTGATATGCAGCTGGTCAGGAGATACCAGAACACGAGGAGCTCTGACTGTAGAACACGGGTCACGGCTTTCTCTCAGACATGTTTCTAGAACGTTCTCATTCCGAAGAGCTCAGCTCAGAAAAAGGAGTGAGATCCCTGCAGGATCCAACCTGCTGCTCTGTCGTTTCAGGATCTATGAGGAGATCCAGCAGATCAAGGACAATGAGTTCCGGTACCAGGAGCAGGTCAGCACACAAATCCACAGCTGCATTCAGAGCAGATGGAGTCAGAACGATCAATGAATGTTCTTGGATTGAAATAGCCTCTAATGCAAACTTTCTGTCAGACGGACCCGATTGAGTTTGTGGAGAACATCTGTGAGAACATGCAGTTGTTCCCCAAAACGGACCTCCTGACTGGAGACCAGCTGATGTTTGAGTTCGACTCCCAGGTACAAGAGCTTTATTCGAGTCTGGTTCAGGGTTAAGTCCAGTTTCTCACCTGTGACCTGGTTCTGTGGCAGGTCATTGGTTCGGCTCTGGACCTGCTGACGCCTCAAAGAGCCAACCTGCTGCTGCTGTCCCCTGACAACCAAGGCCGCTGTCCGCTCAGAGAGCGATGGTTCGGGACCTGCTTCAGCTGTGAAGGTACCGAGCTGGAGCCTCCAGTAGAGGGCGCATTGGCGACATGTCTCTGAACGTGGCTGTCTTTGATTCCTGTCTTCAGACATCCCAGAGGAGTGGTCGAAGCGCTGGGCTGGAGACTTGGAGCTGCACCCTGACCTCCACCTCCCTGCTGAGAACAGGTTCATCGGTGAGTAGCTCGGTCGCTTCTGTGGAGGTTTTCTCCAGCTGTGGATCCAGTGCAGAAGGTAGAAGTGAAGGACTCAGATGGATTCTGTCTTTTCTTCCTGGTGCAGCCACCGACTTTGCCCTTAAAGAGTCCGACTGTCCCGACACAGAGTTTCCCGTCAGAATTGTGGAAAATGAGCAAGGAGCTCTGTGGTTCAAGAAGGACAACAAGTTCAGGATCCCTAAAGGTGAGACGTCCTGATCGGAGCAGAGAGCATCGTTTAAAGATGGGTTTAAAATTCAGACTTAAAGGAGATTGTTTCAGGAAGATTCAGTCGTGAAATGTTTGGACTGGCTTTATTCTGAATAAAGATTAAAATCTGTTGACAGGTTTCTCAAAGGCTCTGACATATAGCAACATTTTTAAAAGCTTCTAATATCTTTTATTGCATAATGTTTAAAATAAAAACAGACCTGGTAAAGGATATAGTTGAGCTTAGTCTGCCTCTGATCACAAAATTGACATGACTGCTTTTAGTTCTATCTCAATGGTTACAGACAGAAACTAAAAAATATAAGGAAAGTCACATAAACGAGAACCTGGATAAGCAATCATGTTAGTACCAAGTGGCTAACTAGCATCAATACTGCTGTCCTTCCACTTTGTTTGCCTTTAAGTCAGCAAATACAAAGAATAAGCATAATTCAATTGATGATACTCGTCATGGATCCACTCAATCTAAATGTTTTGGTCAGGAAAAACAACACAAGGCGCTGTCTCTGTTTCATCCACATGATTGATGTTACATTTTGTGTTACGTTCTGTCAATCTGCTGTTGCTTGCTGTTGTTGTGAATCCGATCTTTACAAAGTAAAGTGGTCAGTATGAAGTTGATTTCTTTCCTTATGTTTGTGCTCTTCAGCTTACATTCGCTTCCACCTGATCTCCCCACTGATCCAGAGGAGTCCTGAAAGGTGAGCTCCACCTCTGTACTTCATTCTTTCACTGAGCTGTGTTTACTGAACATCCCAATGACTCAAGCCTGGAACTTAAACCCCCAAACAACTAGTTGGCAGATTGCTGGTCAACCCTGAGAGCTTTAGCCCCTCCACCATTAGTTTGGTTTAGTTTATTAGATTTATATGGCACCTTAAAATGGCCTCGGTCAAACAAGGCGCCGTATATTAAATGGACATGCCTGCCAAATGCTCAGTGGTAACGCGTTCGGCATTTCGGTACACAGATTGAAGACGCTTGTTCCCCCTGAGCATCCTCTTAGACCTCGGTACCTCCAGGAGAAGCTGATCAGTTGACCTGAGGCACCGACCGAGTCGGGGTGTAAGGACAGAGAAGCTTAGAGAGCCACTTAAAGTTCTCACAGAGGAACCTTTTCAGCCACAATGGATTGAGCACCAACGGCAGGAACAGTTTGTATGGAAACACAGAAACCATCATCCATGGATTGGTGCATGAAGGATTCTTCAGTCTGAAGTCAGCTGTGCAGAGATACATCGTGTGTGTTCTCCACTTGTGTTCAGCTCACTTAAGAGGCAAATAACCCCAAACCTCATCTGATGGTGTGAGGAAGAAGGGGTTTTTCATGAGATATATCTAACTTGGATTTTAGACCTTCAGGAATCTCTGGTTCCTCTTGTACAAAACCTCACTGACCTTTTTCAGAGATTCTCTGCATTCGTAAATTGCTAAGTTGGCATTAAAATGGGTAAATGTCCTCATCGTGAAGCCGATCTGTGACTCTCTCTCCTCTTCCTCCTTTAGTCTGGTTCTGTTTGACCTCTTTGTCAATATCCTGGCCCATAACCTGGCGGAACCAGCCTACGAGGCCGACGTGGCTCAGCTGGAGTACAAGCTGGTGGCTGGAGAGCACGGGCTGGTGATCCGGCTGAGAGGCTTCAACCACAAGCTGCCGGTGAGCAGCTGTGGAGACGTGCACACTCATGCAGACAGTATGATGAGTGTGTGATAGCAATTCAATTCAGTTTTCTTTATTTATATATTGCCAAATATCACAATACAGTTTTCTCAATGGGCTTCACACTGGGAACTGTACAAAAACAAAAAGTCAGTCATAAAATATAAACAATAGCTGGTTGCTAAACTAAACAGACTAAACTAAACTGGGGGTTCCCTGTTAGACCCTGATTCTTGGTAAGGAAAAACCATTAAAAAAATGGGGAAAAAAAGAAGAAACCTCAGTGATGTTCACATGAAGGAGGGATCCTCTCCCGGGATGGACAAGCGATGTACCAGGACTGTTCAAGAATTAGCTTAAATAACTGATGACAACTGCATGTTTGAATAGTGTAGCAGATGGGCTTCATCCAGATGGATCTGTGACAGCTGGGGGATGGGGTGGTGTTAGACGAGCCAGAGGCGAGGTCCACTGACAAGAACAGGAGCACAGACAAGCCACCTGGAATCTGAAATTTCTCCCGCTCCGAGAAACGAGACGAGCCAGATACGAGGTCCATGGCTAAGATGAGCCAGATACGAGGTCCTCGTCCAAGACGAGCCAGAGGCGAGATCCACGGCAAAGACGAGCCAGAGGCGAGGTCCTCGTCCAAGACGAGCCAGAGGCAAGGTCCTCGTCCAAGACGAGCCAGAGGCAAGGTCCTCACCCAAGACTCACCCAAGTGAGAGAGTGTAATTTTTTCCTCGTCCAAGACGAGCCAGAGGTGAGGTCCTCGTCAAAGACGAGCCAGAGGTGAGGTCCTCGGCCAAGACGAGCCAGAGACAGGACCTGAGGCGATGTCCTCGTCGAAGACGAGCCAGAGGCGAGGTCCTCGGCCAAGAACAGGAGCACAGACGAGCCACCTGAAATCTGGAATCTCTTCCCTTCCCTCCTAGGGGAGAGGGAAAGAGGAACAACACATGAATTGCACTGCACCAAGAATGTGTTAAATCTGGTTTCACCAAATAACAGATGGTTTCTGATTCAAAATGTGTTGCAGTGAAGTTCTTCTACGACCTGGGTTTGTGATGTCGCATAACTCTGATTATCTGAACCAATTAGAACAGTGCAGTGAGTGATTCTATTTCTATTTTTATTATAAGGTCTATTTCGTCTATTTATTGAACTGCATCCCTGCAGTGACCTTCATTTCTGCAAGAGGGCAGACCGTATCAGGTTTTAGCCCAGCAGGATTGAGATATTTTGTAAAGATTTTGTAAAGGAAACCCTGAACTGAACCGTCACATCTAATCTTGTTTTGGATCTTTCTGATCTTCAGCTGCTGCTGCAGCTAATTGTGGATCATCTGGCCGACTTCGTCAGCGAGCCGGCTGTCTTCGACATGTTCAGTGAGCAGCTGAAGAAGGCCTACTTCAACATCCTCATTAAGCACGACAGGCTGGGCAGGTCCGTGCACACTCAGAGCTGGGGTATGGACAGAACTCTGTCTGCATCCCTGACGTTGAAGTCCTCTACAGACCTCGACCACTTCGTTCTTCAGAGCGGTCTGCTAGGAACGGAACGTCAAACTGTGTGCATGATGTTGAGTTGTCACTCACCTGTGCAGAGACGTGCGGCTGCAGATCCTGGAGCCCAAACGCTGGTCCGTCATCCAGAAGTACCAGGTCCTCATGAATGGTCTGACCAACGACAACCTTATGACCTTCGTCGCTGAGCTGAAGGCGGAGCTTTATGCAGAAGGGCTGGTTCAGGGGAACTTCACCAGCGAAGTGAGACACGCATAAACATACCCTGGTTATCTATTCAATCTCAGCCAGTAAAGTTTGTGGATGTTCTTCCATTTGATAGGAGTCTAAAGAGTTCCTGCAGTTCTTCACAGAGTGAGTTTACTGCTCTACACTGCCCTCCATTCACGCAGACATCCTCTTCCAATGATGGGAAGACTTTTGGAACAATCCTCTCTAAAGTGGCGTGTTTGGCATTTGTGCAGGAAGCTGCAGTTCCAGCCGCTGTCAGTAGAGGTCCCCGTTTCCTTCCAGGTGGCAAAGCTGCCGCAGGAACAGCTTCTGTGTAAAGTGAAGTCCCTGAACAGAGGAGACGCAAACTCAGAGATCACCGTGTTCTACCAGGTGACAGAGCACAAGTCTGAGTTTCCAGTGTGTTTGTGTTGTGTAACTCTGGGTTTCCTTGGTTACAGTCGGGGCTGAAGAGGCTGAGAGAGCACGCTCTGATGGAGCTGATGGTGGTGAGTGTTCAGCAACCGCAACCGTCGACAGATATCCCAGAGATGAAAAGACAAACAAGTTTAATCCGTTTATTCAAGAATCTTTGGAAGACAAAGATTTTTACACAGATAATTGTGTCTCGTTATTTCTACATGATCTTCATGGAGGGTTCATTTACAGATAGTTGAGTGAGTGGACTTCCAGAAGCGGAAGATCTTATTAGATGTGTGTTCACAGATGCACATGGAAGAACCCTGCTTTGACTTCCTGAGGACCAAGGAGACTCTAGGGTGAGTTGACCTTTGACATGTACTGGATGACACCTTGAAAGAATTGTGATCATACACACTCACATACACTGCTAGGGACAATTCAGAGCACATGGTTCGAATCCCAGCTGGGACCTTTCTGTGTGGAGTTTGCATGTTCTCCTGGTGCATGTGTGGGTTTTCTCTGAGAACGTCCTCCCACTGTCCAAAAAAATGCTTTATAAGTTCATTGATTACTCTAAATCACATGTGTCAGTCAAGGCCCAAGGGCCGGATCCAGAACTCATCGCTCCCTCACGGCACCATCCCCTTATACACCGACAGCACGGCGCTCTTTCTGGACCTCAGGCCCTCAGCTAAAGGGATAGGAGGCAGTGCCAGGTCCTTCTTCATACCCAGGGAGCGGAGCGGGACATAAGAACGATCAGCCCACTACGCTCTCTGGGTCAAGGAAGAGCTCCATGGTGAAGGCGCTGCAGGGAAAGCACAGTTTCAAGGGAGCGCTAATAATGGAGAATCTTTAGTATTTTAAAACACATATTTAGACTTTTTATATTAATTATTGAGCATATCGTTTTTAAGAAAGTGGGAAAATTGTGGATTTTCACCAGATATGATTTAAAATCTAAGTTCAAAGATGATAAGAAAACTCTGACCCAGCATTTTAGCAGCATTTAAACGCACCACTTACACACAAATCTGGAGATGTGAAAAGAGTCTCACATCAGATTTGTGCATAAATGCAGTTTTGTGTGTGTATCAGGTGATTGGTGTGTACTTTTTACAGATTTTTGGGTTTGGTTAGTTTTCAGCTGCTGTAATTTAAGTTGTGAGTGTGTAAATTGTATTTTGCACTTTTGTAAATGTGAATATACAATTGCAAGTGCACACAGGTACACACAAAATGTATTGTATGAGTTACAAATCAGAAATTACACACACACAAATCGAATGAGAATATATTCTCTCCATACTATTTTCATGATGCATTTAAATGCTGCTTGGACATCAGAGTTTCTTATCAGACACTTTCAATTAGATTGTGAATAATATTTAATAAAAACTTGACATTTTTTACACTTTCTTAAACAGGTATGCCCTGATAATTAAGATAAAAAAGTCTAAATACATGTTTTTAAAATACTCATCACCTTTTTGTAAAGTTTTCCAGAACTAATCGCATCCTCTCACCAGCGCCTCCAGCACAGGACTCCTCCCTGAGCCCTGGTCCCCAAATGACCCAGCATT
>NC_050515.1:5172943-5234146 GCF_002922805.2 Oryzias melastigma
CGAGTCCCCACCTCTGCAAAACACCTCCTGCACGTGTAACTCTGATCTCTCAAAACACCTCCTGCACGTGTAACTCTGATCTCTCAAAACACCTCCTGCACGTGTAACTCTGATCTGTGCGTGAGGTGATTGGTGGAAACTTTTTCAAGATTTTTTTGTGTACGAGCTGTTTTGAATTTGAAGTAAATTTTAAGCCGCTGTAATTTCATGTTGTGTGTGCATAAATTGGATTTTTTATTCAGAAGTTTTTTTTATATTTGAGTGTATGTGTGAATACACAATTGCAGTTACAAATCAAGAATTTCACACACATAAATCCAGTGAGTCTATCTTCTCTCCATACAGAACCACCATAGTTTTCAGATATTCCTGAATATCTGCAGCCTCAATGAATCTCATTGACCTGCTGACTTCCTGCTTCATCTCCCGTCCTGCAGGTACCAGGTGTACCCGACCTGCAGGAATACTTCAGGGGTGCTGGGGTTCTCTGTCACCGTGGAAACGCAGGCCACAAAGTTCAGGTGAGTCTCACTGCAGGTGCTCGGCTCCAGTTTGAGTTTCTGCCTCTGAGGCGACTCTACCACCCACAGCACAGAGTTTGTGGAGGCAAAGATCGAGGAGTTCCTGGAGAACTTTGGCGAGCGCTTGTCCGGTCTGACCGAAGAGGCCTTCAGCACTCAGGTGACGGCGCTCATCAAGCTGAAGGAGTGTGAGGACGCCCACCTGGGCGAGGAGGTGGAGCGCAACTGGTTCGAGGTGGTCACGCAGCAGTACGTCTTCAACAGACTGAACAAAGAGGTGATGCTTCCCAGCTTCAGAACTTACACCAGACTTCTGAAGTGCTCTTTTTTTGCATATATTTGCAGTTTAACTACTGAATGATGTCACCTGATGAGCATTTACAGCTCAAAGGACAGGTTTGCTGCTGTCTCTGTTACAGGTTGAAGCTCTGAAGGTCTTCGCCAAAGAGGAGCTGGTTTCCTGGTTCCTGGTGCACAGAGAGCGCAGCAGGAAGCTCAGCGTGCACGTGAGTTTCCTTCAGTTTGAGCGCCCTGGTTGGTTTGTGGAGGGACTTTTAGCTGAACCTGTATCTCCATGGACAGCCAGCGTGTGGCGCTGTGATATGGTCCTTCTCCTTCCCTCACTGACGCTATGATGGTTGATGGAAAGGGTCCACCCTCGAGGGTGCAGTGTGAGCTAACATCGAGATAGCAGATGTGGATGCTGTTGGCTCCGCCCTCCTTTCCCCACAGCAACATCTGACCAGCCCCGGACAGTCTTCCTTCTCTTGGACCCGTTAACTGGAATAATATTTTGTTTCTGCTTCATGTCAGGTGGTGGGTTTTGGTGTGCAGGAGAACGACCCCCCCGATCAGAGCATGGACGACCCCCCTGCCTCCTCAGTTTACGGGGAAGTGAGCGAGCTGACCTTCCTGCCGGTTTTGACGGCGGCGCTGCATGGAGCCACGCCCATCAGTGACATCAGAGGCTTCACCTCCTCCCTCCCCCTTTACCCCTACCACAAAATCCTGGAATAAGCCCCTCCCACTTTTTTTCATTTTTTTTTTTTCTTTTTAAAATCAAATCCGTTTTGTGAGTCCTGTTCTGGTTTCAGTCCATTTTAAAGACTAATGTCGTCTCAGTTTTAACCTTTGGACATTCAGAACTCTCAGGGGACGTGAATGCAACGCTCTGACTCCACGTGTTGTAAAGTCCCACCTCCTGCAGGAGGTGCACGTGTCTACCGTCCACATAAACACATGATTCTAGATGAAGTTCCTCAGACAGCTGGCTGCTTCTACTCAGAGGAAACACTAATAAAAATAGCCATGGCGCATAAGATCACTGGTTTCTTCTGCTTCTGTTTCCAGGAATCGAGTCAGAAATGCAGTTCAGTATTCGCCCTGAAGGGGGCAGCATGATAACGAAACGGATGAAAATGTCATGAAGCACAACAGTGAGGCTTCCTTTGCCTGGAGGGTGGTTTCGTTTGATAGCAGTCTAAAACTGTTTGGTTCTGGAACCAGATTTTACTTAGAAAAAGGTTTTTACAGTGAGCTGAGAGCAAACATCAGACCAACAGTTTGACATCTCTTACAGACACAAAGTCAAAATTTAAGAAGAAAAAAAACTCCTTTTCTAGGACCTAGTTTCTGCAGAGTGGCAGGAGTTCATTAGAAATTCTCCTCTGAGTTTTGGACGGGACCTTTGATTTGCCACCAGCCCCGTTACTGAGAGCTCTGTTTATGCTCCCCTGTTAGCTAACGTTACAAATGGTGAGCAATATCAGAGCAATCCATCCATACAGTTTTTATCCAGATTCCAGCTCAGACGAGGAAAACAAAGATGTTCATGGATCTATTGGTCTGTAAGTGGTATTAGAATTGAGTGGAGCAGGAAGCCTGTGACCTGCCCAGCAAATATCCTACGTAAAAAATAAGCTTTTTCAAATTGCATTTTATTTATTTGCTCATAATTCACAAAAATTTGAATAAACATTCAGAGATGAAATTTTAACCTTAATTTTCTACATGCATGTCCTCCATCAGAAAATGCTACAAAAACATGTTAAAATCACCAAAAACACAATTTTCAGTGGGACCTTCAAGATTTTTAGCAAAGAAATTTCAGTTTTTTTTTTTTAAATATATATATATAGTACTAAAAAAAAAATCAATATCCAGTTTAAATAAATATCTTCATATGCTGTTTGCTAGGTAAAAGTATTTTTTTTTTTTAAGATTTTTAAGTCACGCTCCAACTATATATTTTTCTATCATAAAATGGTCCCCCGTGATCTTTTAATTATGAAGTTTTTAGCCAAAATCAAAAAGACATTTTCTGCACAGCAGCTCATTGGCTCATTTCTGGGTTGTGGGGGTAACTGTTGATACAGCAACCCCGTCCCCCTTCCCGTCACTAAGGGCCTGTATTCACGCTCACGCACGAGCTTATAGCCTCAAGCTAACTTTAGTCGCAGAAAAATTACAAAGAGCAGAAATAGATCAATCCAGTTGGACAGTTTTGAGCCAGAATCACAATTCACCACCGCATGCGTGTTGAACACCAATGTCTTGCTCACCTGAACATGAGGCAGAGGTGACTTTAGCACGCATATTTCAGTAGCTGCGTCATTAGTACGAGCATTTTCAAGCATCTGGATTTCTGATTCATTGAAATTTGAAATAAGAAATACTCAGAAATGCAGTTTTATCGTAAATTATTTTATATTTCTCCTCAACTATGACAAAAATGATACAGGAACATGTTAAAAACACCAAAAAGACCATTTTCATTTAAGTGGGACTAACTAGAAATGAAATTAACTTCAATTAAAGTTACACCGTCATTGTCATTTTTGTTGACATTTTGTACTTTTAGGTTTTTGATTTTGGGCTATAAGCATAATGACCAGCTGGGTAAAGATAAGACTGGGGGGTTGGATGGATAGATAGATAGATAGGGTCTTTAATAATCCCTTAGGAAATGCTGATTAGGTCTCATCCAAATACATAAGCTGAAAGGACAAAAAATAAAGACTTAAAAGCTAACAGTGGAAAAAGTCACATTTACTGGAAAAAAGAGCTTACATTTGTTTTTTCATGTGATGTAATCATACAGAGTTGGACATAAGATAAGACATATCCCAAAACACCACCATGCTGTGACCTAAATGGTGACCGTAGAGGTTTCAAGAAAAAGTTCAACTTTTTTGGTGACCTGATGATTTTATCTGTCAGTGTCAGTCCAGAGACAGGCGGCGATGACGCCATTACGAAATTGGACAACATCTGAGGGGCAGATCGCCAGCCGGCGGCAGCTCTGACTGGACGATGTGTAAATGTGTCCAGACGGCGGCATCCATATCCAGTACCACCCCGGGGGGATATAAAAAGCAGGTCATTCTGCACGCCGGACGGCCACCTGACAGCCAAGTCTACATTCATGAGCACGCCAACAGATTTAAAAAAAAAAGGGCAGTGGCACAAAATCTTGACATTTTTGCCGATGCCTCCCCATCCCGCGATGGTAGGTGTATTTGTAACCATAGCCTAATACAACCAACATGTTTATTGTATAAAAGCATATTTTGTTTGGTTTTTCTGCGGGTGTTGAAGGTTTATCCTCCTTCCATTGAAGATGGAGGTTCAGAGATTTGAATGAATGATCTCCTGTAGATGCTTACATGAATTTGGCTTTCCATAGAGTGTACTGTTGTGTGTGCTGATGAAAACACATAATTGTTGTTTATTCTGTATCTTTATTATGACGTTATGACAGATGTCAGATGGAGACACGATCATGTGATGCTGGCAGGAGTTCCAGAGCGTTTCAGTCTCATGACGCTGGTGATGAACAGATGAACGGATGCTGAATGTCAGCAGAGCAGCTAGTAGAAACCCAACTCCTGGGGTTTTTGACCAGCATGCAGTTGGGACCATCACCATCCTCAGAGTGAGCCCCCGTCAGCCTGAAGGAGGGGTGACTGTCAGCCTGGTTCCATTGGGCCAGACCTTCATGTAAACCTGAGGAGCACAAAGCAATGAGAAGACTTTTCTGTGAACTCTGAAGGTAAAGAGACGATCATTTTAATGGATTTTATATCTGATCACAAAGGAAAAGGGTTTTGAATCAGATTGTGAGTTTGTTTCTGTTGGACTGTTCCATTGGAGTGAATATGGACTGATGTTGAATAACAACTAAACAGCTCAACTCACTGAAATAATGTCACATTTTGGTTACAGGAGGGCTCTCTAAAGTTATTTTAGCTATAAAAAAGACGACACAGTCATTCTTACAATGCGATTCTGCAGGACTGTGTTGGTAAAGAATGACCAGAGCACTAAAGCAGGCTGCTACCCACCCATCCAGAAAGGCCTCCTCCCTACCAACCTCCACAGCCAGGACACGTCTCTCCTGGACTGAGCGCCGCTCAGGCTGCTGTTGAAGCTGAAACACACACCAGCATCACAGACAAACTTCTGAATCGCAAATTCAACCATATAATTCGAAGCAATATTATACTACAGAGAGAGTCCTCCCAGTGTAACCCCGCCCCCTCCTTCTATCATCCATGCGACCCAGCAATTTAACTTCACCATAGCATCCACTGTGGAGGTGAAGGACCATGGAAACAATTACATTTTTTGTTATCTGAAGCTCATAAACAAGTGTGTTGATTTTTGTGGTGATTTGTGAATCAACATTTTGGGATTTCCTTTACAAAACCCCGCCCACATCGTTAGGATGTCATTTATTCAGGTCCAGCCACAGCTGTAGTGTTTGTGATTTCACATTGAGTGAGTGCTGGTGGGAGATTCCATGGAGCCGTTCTGGTGGGTATCCAGGCATGATGACGGAATCATCCTGACAGCATCAGAACAGTTTAAACTCCACAAGCACCATGTCCCGTCATCTGGAGTCTGTAAGCAAAAAAAATCCCCCAAACTAATGTGTTTGTCGAGATGCACTCACAGCAAAGAGCAGGTTCTGTCGGCACTGGCCCAGCTCGCCACAGACGAGCTGACGGAGTAACAGCGCCCCCTGTAGAGCGTCCAACCCTCAGGACAGGAGCTGCTGGATGTCTGAACACACAAGCAGAAATGTTCTGTTAGATCTGATGATGGTGACATTGATTCTGGGTTTCTGTGCAGATCGTCTGGGTAACTTTGATTTAAATGGGAGGTTCATTTAGAATAACTTCATTATTTCTTAAACTTCCACTCTGATCTTCTTTTGATTGATTGCAAAAATGTTCCTATAGTGGTCTTTTAATCATGATTATGAAAAAATAAAAAATAAAAAGTTTGTTTTCTAACCTGCTCTGTTGCTGAGAGCTCTCTGTTTACACTCTCCTCCACTAGCTTATAGCCCCTCACATCTGCAGCCTAACATCACTGGTCCAACAAAAATATCCGAGCTATCCAGTCGTACGGTTTTTATCCAGATTCCAGGAAAACAAAGACGTTCATGGACCTAGTGGTCTATATGTGGATGTCAGAGTGGAGAAAAACAGGAAGCTTGAGGACCGCCCAGCGTATTTTCAACGTCACAACTACAAATTCCTAAGACATTTTATTTTCATCTGCTCCTGATTCACAATGATTTGAATAAAGAAATACTCAATAATGCAGTTTAATCTTAATTTTCTCTGCATATTATCAGAAAAATGCCACAAAAACATGTTTAAAAACACCAAAAACACGATTTTTATCAGAGTGGGTCTTTAATCCTCTGTTTTCTCAATTCATTTTCTCCGATTTTTTTCTCATTACAAAAAGTTTTTTTTTTTTCCTTTAGTGTCCTTTAGTCTTGGTGAAACGTTTCTTCTTGGTCACACATTAAGTTTAATAAAGTAGAAATTGAAGATAAATGAATGTTCAGTTTGAATTTGTGTGTGGACCTTGTTCTGGTGCAGCTCCAGCTGTTGTCCGGCTGCTGGACGATCCGTTCCAGGAGCGTCTGCAGCTTGTTGGTCCTGCTGGAGGCCACTGTGAAGTGACCATCTCCCCTCTGCTCCTCCCAACAGCGGCCCCCCGAGCTGGAGAGGAGTCAGACTCTGGATCTGACAAAGAGGAGACGCAGATTCCGCTTGAGAACAGCTAACGAGAGCGATGGGGTGCTCTGTAGGAACCTTTATGAAGGCAGGTGAGGATGAAGACGTACCGTCCAGACTCTGTCTTCAGATCGCCTCTGAGCAGACGGCAGCACCTGAACACAGGGACACAGTCAACGCCCTGCCGATTCCTGAATCTTCATGTTTCAGAGTTTGAGAACGTGCATGTGATTACAAAAAAAATCATAAAAGAAAAGGAAGAGCAAGTCTTCATGTTTGTTCCTTGGATCAGAACATTCTGGAAGCAACCCAGAACCCGATGAAGCCTTTAGAGCAGGGGTCTCTCACTGGCGGGCGGCGGGCCATTTGTGGCCCTTAAGAAGACATTTTGCGGCCCGCCTTAATACGAATGTTTAGTGTCTACTAATCAACATCTTCTGCATGTCCAGATTTCTTTGATATTAGCTTTGTGTTTGATTTGTGATGTTTCAGCTTCATGCTTAAAACTTTACATTTGCTTTTGTCATTGGATCTAATCGTCAGAAAAGTCTTAGCAACAGTTGCTAGTGTTGTTAGCTCCTGTCATTTCACAGGATGTGCAGAAGATATTCCTTAGTAGTACATAGACATGAACAGATATTCAATAAACTTGTCCAGTAGACATAGACAATGAACTAAAGATATAGACAGAGGACGCAAAAACATATTTTTGGCACAAATGGAACCCCATACAGCCCAGACCCAACAGACTCTGCCTTCAGTGGCCCCAAGGTCAACTGAGTTTGAGAACTGTGAGACATCACATCTAAGGTGTGTCTTTGGGTCAGAGGACACTGGACTGACCGCTCTGTTCCAAACAAAGAAAGTTGTTTGTTTATTCTATACATTTTTTATAAAGCCTGCAAATGGTAAACTAAACCAACCAACCAACCAACCAATCAATCAATCAATCAATCAATCAATAAACCAATCAATCAATCAATCAATCAATCCATCGATCAAATCAAACATAATAACTAAGAACACAAAGTTCTATGAAAGAAATCATGAGCAGCAGGAGTTCTAACAAGACCACCAGAACTGGACCACGTAAACAAAAATTCAAGTAAACCAGATGAGAGTGGTTCATTTTGGTGGTGGTAGAGTCATGATGTGGGTTTCCATTCCCTTCTAAAAGCTTGTTGTAGTGTAAAGGTGTGCCTGATGAAGACGTTTTCCTGATAGGAAGCTCTGTGGCGTGTCTCCATGTTTTTTGATGGTGTGACCTTTGTCAGCTGTAGTCACCTTCTGACCTCCCTGCATCAGACGGTGAGCACCCCCGTCTGCTATCTGGCGATCCTTGTGGTGGGGGGTTGTTCTGTAACTGGGAGCCGCCTGGTCTTGAGGCTCCACCTCAGAGTCCAGGAGGGGGTGGCGGTCCGGGACGTCCCCTCTGGCCGGGAAAAGATCCCCCTCCCACAGCATCTCTGTCTCCACCTCGATGACGGGGTCCTCCTCCTCTTTTAGGTCAGGTGGGCTGGGGTCAGGAAGATGAGGAGTAGGAGGTCGCCGGTCCTTGTCCACCTCTGTGTCTTCTGGATTGCACCTTCCTGGCAGGCAGAAATCAGGGCAAAGTGGTTGTATAATCAGACCAATTGTAGTTTGGAGACTGTCTCTCCTCTGTTTGTATGGCTTTCTAATAAAATTAAGATTAGAATTAGATTTCTGAGTTTTTCTTTACATAAATCATTGTTAATCAGGAGCAGACAAGAGAATGTCGTCTGAAAAAGAGGTTATTTAAGTTTTCCAGCTGTCTTGATTATCTGGATTAGGTCTGTTGAGTCAATCAGAATGAGGAGAAACCTGAGTCAGTTATTTATCAGAGAGCAGTACAGAGGGAACTGGAGAACTGGCAGCGTCATAGATCTTGAGGACCATGAATGTGCAGCCCTGGTGTAAACAAAGGCATGATGGGAAATAGGGCCTGGCAAACTCAGAGCTGAATTTCTGATGAACTCCTGCATGAAACTACAGTATTTTCTGGAGTATAAGCAAAAAATGTCTAATAAAGAAAAAGAAAACCATATACAAGTCGCTTTGGAGTATAAGTCGCACTTTCTGGAGAAAAGTCTGACGTTCTGACGTTTCAGAACAAATCCGCCATATGGGGTGCCATTTGTAAATCAGAGAAGTAAAGTTTTGACATAAATGTTTTCAGATATTTAGTGTGTTTTAGGAGAAAAAAAAACAGATTTTGTTTTTCAAATGCATAATTTCACCCTTTAAAATAATGTATTTATAAATATTACATTTACTAACTAAATATTTAGTTAAAAAAACATGCATGCACCAATAAGTCGCTCCTGTGTATATGTCACACTCCTGGCTAAATATTTAGTTGGTAAATGTAACATTTATAAATACATTCAATTAAAGGGTGAAAATATGTATTTGAAAAACAAAACCTGTTTTTTTCTCCTAAAACACACTAAATATATGAAAACATTGATGTCAAAATGTTACTTCTCTGATTTACAAATGGCACCCCATATTACCAAGCATAGCTAAAAAAAATACAATAATACTTTAAGTTTAAGAGGAAAACAATCCGATTCTCTTCCATGTTTGTTTGTTGGCACTTCTTCTGCTGCCATCAGTAGCAAGTACTTATACTCAGATGCAGCACCTTCTAGTGGTTGGTAGAGGAAATAACCGCTAAAGGACAACCGGTGTTTAGTGGAAAATCACAAATATATGAACTTTTTTATGTCTAAAAAAAAAACAAAAAAACACACCAATAAGTCGCTCCTGAGTGTATGTCGCACCTCTGGCTAAACTATGAAAAACACTGTGACTTATACTCCGGAAAATATGGCATGTCCTAAAAAACGACTCAGATTTGGTTGATTTAGGCCAAAAATATCATAGTAATAATTGAAAGATCACTGGAAACAACTTTACAACAGATCAAAAGATGATTGGAGTGGGACTTTAAACTACAGTGAAGACTCAGAGTTTGGTATCATTGTGGTCACCCTTTAAAACTCTAAACAAACATAAACAGCTGGTTGTTCATCTTTTTAAGTCACAAGTTTAAGAAGAAAAACAGAAAAACTTCTCCGTTTGAAATGATCCACACAGACATAAAGGTGTGTCAGATGAGATCTTTTTATCTGTGTTGAAACCCTCCGATATAATAGGCTGTTTGTTTGTGACAGAACATTTGATAACACCTTCTTTCTCTCAGTCTGATCGGTGTCACCTCGTCTGGGGTCGATGATCTCCACAGTGGCAGATGTTGTCTGTCCTAGAACAGCGTTTTGAGGATTCTTCAGGAAGACGGTGAAGGTCTCGTGGTTCTCTTCCAGACCGTCGTTGATCAGGAAAATGTTCCAGGTTTTTAAGTTGACGCCTGAACCAGAAAGATGAGGAGAATGTGGATCGTGTTTCTCAAGAGTCGCAGATGTTTTTTTTTTGTTTGGAGTCTGACCTGGATCAAACTGAATCAGAGCGGCGGAGCTGTGAGTGAAGTCTCTGCCTGGTTTGGCTGATCCTTCCTCCACCTGCAGGACGACACCGATGATCGTTCATATAACCAGAGGAACGCAGATACAAATACATGGACTAAAATCCATTTTATGAATCTGCAATTTTGTGCAGCCTGAAGACAGACAAAAGCCTGAGTTTCTCCTTTTTAATTTAAGTTTTATTTGCTTTTCTGGCTCTGAAACCTCCAAATGAAATAAATCTTTACACTGAAAAGCAGTCACCTGGATGGCGACATATGCTGGGTCGAAGCTCCTCCCACTGCGCTGGACCTGGATCTGAAGAGTTCCTGCTAGCTCACATGTTCTGTAGCAGCTTGCTGACAGCTCCACCCGAGACCAGAACAGCTCCAGTCTGCAGGAGACACATGCGGGTCCTCAGAGTCCAGTTCCAGGTTCCAGTCCCTCAGTGGATCGCAGACAGAGTACTTACACCTGCGGCGGAGCGCTGTTTCCTGCCGCATCGCTCAGCTGGACCTCAAAGCTGTCGCTCGTCACTTCCACGTCTGCAGGGACGATGAAGAGCAGAGCTCGCTGGTCCACGTCCCGCTGCGTGAAGCGGCTCCTGATGAACGCTCCTGCAGGACGAGGGGCAAAACGTGGAAAATATCAATCACAGCGTCACAAGGAGCATCCGTTCTGATGGAAACCTGGAAGCTTCAGGTATGGAGAATCTTTGTCCTGAGGATTTGCTCCTGGTATAAAAAGCTCGCAAACATTCAAGCCTCAAATGTTTCACAATTAAATTCAGAAACACTTCAGAATGTGGGTCACTTGGTTTCCAGTTGAGGGGGGATGAAGCAGTGCAGCTCTGCAGCAAATCCAAAGAGAAGTCAATCTTCATTCAGAACACGTCTCCGCCTCCTCTACCTGTGATGGCGTTTTCCAGGTATCCGTGGCGTGGAGGTCTACTGATGAAGAACTGGAGCTGCTCCGCTGAGCTGCCTGGATCAGAGGCCTGCAGGTGTCTGCTGGTGATGAAGATGCCGGAACGACCGTCTCTCACCTCCACCACACTGCTGGGGCTCTGCCTGATGGTCAGGCTGGGAGGGGTCCGGTCCACGCGATCCACCTGAGGGAGAGAAAACAGATCCTGGTGGATTTGTTTCAGGTAATGTTAGAAAAAATAAAACTGAAGATGAGTGAACAAAGAGAGGAAGGTGGATTATTGAAAAATGTTTACATTTGTTGTAATGCAGGCCCTGTTTACTATTATAAATGTGTGTAAATGTGAACAAAAAACAGGTTTACTGAAATAAACCTAAAATATACTGCATGGACTTTGATATGGAATAAATATTTGTAAGCGGAAGCATTAAATATGAATCCCGGTTTAGATTTCAGTCCTGCATGAGCTGCAGTTCAGCCCTGCTGCCACTAGGAGTCACTGTTGGCTCACTGATCAGCCACTCTCCTGTTACTGCTTCATGAGAGAAACCTGAATGTTTCATGTCTTACAGACAGGAAGCTCAAAATTAAAACCATCAATTGAAAACTGAACAGATATTATTTTTTACATGAAGTGAAGAGTTTTTCTTCACTAAACTTGATCTTCGATCAGAACCTTCATGACATCAAAGTCCAGCTGATCCAAACATTATCTGAAAACCCCCACGATTGGACCGCGAGGATGACGTGAGCCGAGATGTTTGCGTCCATGAAAAATTCATGTCACCTCACACGGCTGTAAGCTGACACGGACCAATGACAGGCGGCTCCACCACCAGGCCTCACAGGCCCCAAGCGGCCATGGTCGCCACCTGGCTGCCTATGCGAGCAGGTAACCCTTGAAGGGGGGAGTTAGTTCATCTGCTGGTGGGTGATTCATCTGCAGGAGCTTCATCCTAACAGCAACATCTTCAGATGCTGCAGGTCAGAACCTAGTTTTGACCTGTTATCTGGACTACGTTGAGGAGGTTAAACTTAAGATCCATTTGATTGCATTTTGCACAACTTAAGAAAAACACTGAAGATCAGAGTCTATACCTTCACCACAACAGGACAACAGAAGATCCATTAAATCAGAACCATGTTTGGATTCTGTCAGTCTGAGGCTCACCTGGATGTGGAACACAGCAGGCTCCTCCCTCAGCTGTCCAAACTCCAGGTACCCTCGGTTACTTCCGTCTCCAGGCAGGAAGTGGAACCTGTCGATCTCTGCTGGGCTGCTCGGGTTGTGCCGGTAAGCCAGGTTCATTTCGTCCACGTCCCTCTGATAGAAGCGCGGCGGCGAGGACGTCAGGGGGGTTCCTCTCAGCAGCAGATCACCGTACCGGGGCAGCTGGGTGACCACGTAGCTCAGGTTGGCGGCGGTGGTATCAGGGTCGGTGAGCTGCAGGTGCTGGCTGTTAATGGCTGCAGTGGAGCCTTCCCGCAGCCGGAGGCCGCTGTTGCGCTGCAGGGTGGGGGGGATGCGGTCGCTGCGCTGGATGCTGAAGACGAGGGCACTGCTGCGGGATGAGTCTCCGTTGGTGACGACAAAACTGCACAAAAACGAACAGAAAATCACTTTTTCAGCAGCGCCCCCTGCTGCTCCAAGGCGGGAGGACCACTGCCATGACTGACAGGGTGGGGGCTGCTTCTTGTCCTTGCAACCATGTGGCAACACAATCTGCCTCTCTGGTCTGAAGCTGACAAATTGCCCCCCGGGCCCCCCCCACACACACACAGTTCTGGTTGAACATCTGGCCGCAGCAGCGTCCGTGTTTTCTAGTGGTCCGACTGACCGTTGCTGCTGTTATTAATAATGCTCATTTATCATTTGTTGTCACGGCAACACAAAACACACACACGACAAGTGCACCTGAGTCCTTCACATGACATGACATGCTCACATGGAGGGGGATTGCAGCTCGGACTGCACGTCTCTGTGACGGAGGGGTGCCACAGGGCTCTGTGCTGGGCTCTGTCTGTTCTGTGATGCTCTTTGAGTGTTTAAAAATGAATCTTTTGTCAGTCAAGCTTCTCATCCATGATCTTCAGAGGAGTTTCTTCATCTGCTTACTCAAAAGCCACTCTTTGTTATTGATAAAAAAAATATTATCAAATAGAAAAACTTCAAAACAGACCATAAAAGTGCTGGAATTTGAACCTAAGAACTCTTAGCTCTGAAATATTGTAAAGTCATTTCTGAGCGCCCACGTCTGCTGAGTCATGCATAGATCGGTCATCATCTACTACAGCATGAGTTTCTTCAGGACTGCTCCCCCTTTTCACTTTTCTCAGGCGGAGATGTTTGTGAAAAGCCTCCAGCTGATCCAGAACGCTGCAGGCGGGTTCTGAAGGAAGCTGGCTGCGCTCCGCCTGCCGTGTCTGACTCTGATCTTGGCTGTGATCTGATGGTTCTTCTGCAGCCAGATAGCCAGCCGTTCGGGGCAGCGCAGGTCTGGGTGACAAACCCGGGGTCTGCACACACCAGCGTGCTCCCCTTCCTCCCCCTCCTCTTTAAAAACCCTGCTGCTGCCAAATTGGCTGGAAAAGCAGATCGACATACTGCAGCAGAGAAAGGCCGTAGTCTCCTGACGCCCAGCCTTTGTTTGTCCCCGCTCAGCCCTCTTTTCTCGGCCAAATGTTGTTATCATTTTTGGAAAACAGTAATATTCTCCTGTCAGTGTTCAGAGGGTGTAGTTTATCCTCCTGATATGAGCGGACCTTCATGGCTGGATCATGTGATCCACTCAGAGAGAAACAACCCTGTTTGTTTTCAAACTTTTATCTATGACTTGATCCAATTTGATTGAAGTCCCACTGTGATCATCTTTTCATCCTTTTTCAAAGTGTTTCCAGTGGTCTTTTAATCACGATTTTGCCGTTTTTAGCCCACATTTAAAAAACTCATGCCGTTTTCTAGAACATAGTTTCTGCAGAACGGCAGGAATTCGCTAGAAATTCACCTCTGAGTTGTGGGCGAGACTGTTTATGTGTTCTCCGTTAGCTTACAACCCCTCACACCCCCACCCGAACATTACTGGTGCAGCAGAAATGCAGAGCTATATTGGATCTCCTGACGAGAAAAACAAATTTGTTCATGGATCTATTAGTCTGCGTGTGGACGCATCAGAATAGAGCGGAGCAGGAAGCTTGTCGCCCACCCAGCTTATGTTCTGTGTAACAAATATGATCTTTTTTAAACGGCTTTCTTTCATCTGCTCCTGAGTCACAACAATTTGAAAAGACAAAAAATGCTCAGAAATGCTATTTTTAAGCTAAATTTTCTTTCTCCATCATACAAAAACTTGTCAAAAACACTGAAAACACAATTTTAACCAGCATGGGTCTAAATCAACTTTTTTGTCTGTTGACCTCAATAAATGGAGCTTTAAAAGTGCTGTCAGTTAGTCATTGCTAAGTTTTTGACACATTAAAATAAACATTTTTAATTCTTGAAAATATAGTCAAAAACCATCTGTGTGCTGCCCCCTACAGGTTGAACCTGAATATTACAGTTGAATTTCGTGATTGGTCAAACTGTTTAAGTCCCACGTCATTTCAGAAGTCACACGTCATGATCTGCAGCTCCAGTTATAGGTGTGTCTGAGATCATGCAGGGACACGCAGCGCTGCGCAGATCGCCTGGATTGCGGTGCAAGTTGGGTAGTTTTGACGTCACTTTTCAATCATCATGAAAATATTGCATAAAGGGGCAGGTGCACGGTGCCCACTCAGCTGGAAATCTGGCGCTGGGCCGACTGCAAGCTACCCTGAAGACTACAAAACAATGCATTGTGGGAAACTGTGTCCTGGCAGTTCTTGTACTTTGATGTGATGCTGATCAGAAATAATTGGCACTAATGAATGAAATCTGTGTATTTTGCAACTCTTTCTGGAATGTAGTGAATCACTGATGTAAAAATGAACAAGATTTCAAATAATTTGTGGTTATTTTTGTCATTGATGCCTTTAAAAGTTTATTTTAGACTTGATATTATTTATTTTTCTGGGACAGTGCACACTAAATTAAAACTATTTTTCATCTGTTGTCCACAGACAGATGTTAAAAAATTATAAAAAACATAATAGTAAAGTTTATACTAAGGAGGAGAGGCATATTAAAATCCAACGGAATGTTAAGGACAACCCCAACTTTCTCTTATTGTTCAGTTCTGCTGCTCGCCTTCATCTCAGGTGCCTTTCCCTGCCCCCGCCTGCAGCCGCCTGGTCTCGCTGACGATGCAGGCGAGGAGGTTTTTAGGCTATTTTGGGGTCTAGCTAATATTTCAGCTACACGCTAGCTGGTTTGGCTAATTTGGGCTTTTCTTTTTACATTTTTTTAGTCTGTTTTAAAGTTAGGCTAATATTTTACGCAAGCTGTTTTGGCTAATTTAGGGATTTTTCAGGGTTTTTTTAGGATATTTTGGAGTTTAGCTATTTTTAACTAATTGGAACCACTGCTGCATCGCTTTGATATCTTTTGATATCCTGGGATTCAGCTGTATTTTTATAAGCACCACTGCAGGTGCACTTATTTTTTCCCCATGTTTCTGAGACAACTTTTGCTGCAATACTGCCCCCCTGTGGCTGCTCTAATTTACACAGTCATAGATTTTGGGGGTCACTTTGGCCCCCAACAAGATCCAGGCAGAGTTGAGGGCGTGTTCTTGCTCACCTGAATGAGTCGGCCTCGCCGTCATGACTGTTGTCGTGGGTGTAGCACACTCGGTGTGCAGCCACATCCAGCTGGGTGAAGCTGGTCAGCGGCACTCCCGGATGCTGAACGCCGTGAACTAGACCGTGTTGAGGCGGGACCAACACCTTGAAGATCAGCTCATCAGGTCGGCCCGCTGAGTCAGACGCCAGCAGTATGTCGGTGTTTAGGACGACTCGCTGCCCTTCCTGCAGGTACACCGGCTCACTCCGCAGCACAATCTCACCTAGAGGGAAACCGGAAAGATCTGTGAACTTCCTGATAGTGTTTTCTGATGCAACAGGAGCGACGGAGGAAGTTCAGTGGGGGAAAACTCCTCTTATTTTTCATGACAAAAAATTTGAATTTACACTTTAAGAACAGAATTAAGAGAAAATGACAATAAATTCAACCTTAATTTTTAAAATATATTTATAAAAAATAATACGTTTTTTATCTTTGTCCATAATCTGATAACATGTGAGCCATCCAAAACATGATCAAAGGCCTTGCTATAAAGCACATGTCTCAAAGTCAAGGCCCGGGGGCCGGATCCGGCCCTCCAGGTAATCATATCTGGCGCTCCAGATCATTTTATTTTATTGTTATTAATGACCCGCTGTTATCATGCTCTTATTTTTAACTTATATAATTTTTACAAAATATATTTTAATGGAGAATAAAATACTGAAAGTTATTCAAGGTTTAAGTTGATTTATTCTGAAATAACATTCTTGCCTTTTAATATTTATTATTTTGGCCCCTTGTGTGATTGAGTTTGACTCACCTATTATAAACTAAGCATGACAACATTTTAATATGTGGTAAACCTATCTCTGAACGTCCAGAAACTGACCAAACCCAGTCCAAACCACTCAAAGACCACATCCAAGACTTAAAGTCTGAACATGTCTTCATGTTCAGGCATTTTTTCGTCTGCTCCTGATTCTCAGTTACTTAGATAAAGAAATATTCAGAAATTTAATTTTGAGATATGTCTTCCATCATCAGAATAACCCCCAAAACAGCATTTTAATCAAAGTGGGTCTTTAAGGTCAAGAGAACTAGGGTCCCAAACCTGCAAAAATGTTTTTACAGAAGAAAAAATAACTCAAGACATAGAAGTTACCCGCATACATAACCCCTTTCATCTTTAGGAGACCCAGAAGACCTCAGTTCAGCCTGAGAACCAGAGGAACTCTGGTGTTTTTTGACAAGCGGCACCCGGAGGAGACAAGTCCACAGCTGCTGCACCCCCCCAACCATGTTAATTATTCAGCCGCTGAGGGGGCCGGACGTTTCTCACCTCCTCTCATTTAGGATCAGAGGGCCCCGTGCCAGAAGGGCCGGGGCCCCCCAACACTGTGCGTGTTCACCCGACTGGTAAACTGGCAGGAAGGAGGCGCTCAATAATGTATGACCCGAAGAGAGAGAGTGTGTTTGAGTGGAAGACGGGTCTGTGTGGATTATTTTCAGGTTCATGAAGCTCACATGGACCTAACAATCCCAGTTCTGTTGGTCGTCAGGCTCTGTGGGTCAGTGCACACCTTTGTGGACCCTGTGGATGGAGATGAAGAAGGTCTGAGTCGGCGCCTGGTTGTCCAAGTCGCTGAGAGTGAAGCGGAAGCTGTCGCGACCTCTGAAATCAGCGCCAACGCCAGCGCCGTGTTTGTACCACAGACGGTTCATCTCCACGTCGTCCTGAGAGAAGTTCTGACCCGCTGAGAGTTTGACCCAACCCAACTCTGTCTGCAGACGAAGAGCAGAGAAAGCTTTGTACTTCTGACTCAAACCTGCACAAACGAGTACACAGCATTGTTACCTTAAGCAGCAAATCTCCAAATCTGGGCTCAGTATTCAGGATGAAGAGGACCTGGTCAGGGGGCGTGTCCAAGTCCTCGACCTCTAGAGTCAAACTGGAGATGACTCTGAGTTCACCAAAGTTCACATCCAGACCTGCATTCCTGAAACACCAACAAAGAGAAGCTCCCTCATCTTAACATGTGAGATCAATAAACATGGTTGTTTCACCTGATAATAAAGTGAGTTATCAGGATTCATTGTGGAGCTTTCTCTCTCGAAGACTTCCTGCCTGTTTGATGTTTGTAAGTTTAATGTCATTCAGCTGTGACAGGATCGGGTTTTTTGAATTCAGATTTTATTTGTCACATACAAATACTCTACCCAGCCACTTCTACCTTCAGAACCGCCTTAAACCTTGGTGGCATAGATTCAACAAGGTACTGGAAACATTCCTCAGACTGTTTGGTCCATATTGACATGTCAGCATCACACAATTGCTGTAGATTTTTTGGCAGAACGTCCATGATTCCAATCTCTTGTTCCACCACATCCCAAGGGTTCTATTGAGATCCTGTGACTGTGGAGCCATTAGAGTCCAGTAAACTCACTGTCATGTTCAAGAAGTTAAAGTAGTACTTTTAGATGTGTACAATCTCATGCGAGGTTCTAAAGAAACTGTTTTTTTGTGAAAGTTAACTTCTAATTCCTTTATGACAGTTGGCACATGCATGTTCTCACATCTGTTAAAGTATTTTCATCTCAAGCTCCCTCTGGTGTTCAGTGTGTAGGGTATTGTATGTGTCATCGATGTTCTATACAGTACAGAAATGAATGTCTTTTCTGGGTCTTGATTTTCAGTTAACAAAATGAGATTTGTGGGTTCCCTCCTGACCACATCACCCTCTGGAAGCTTTGTTCTGGAATTTCTAACCTCTGTATGTCATGTGGGGGCAAAAATAACTGTTCTTGCAGCTGTGAGAAAGACTTTAGGATTTAAGAACATGGTGGTGCATTTTGAGGTTTAGATTTTTTTTTAATAAAGTACAGAAAATCAAAAAGTCTGAAGGAAGCTGTCATGAAAGTCCTGGAGTGACTGATCATCATTTCCACTTCTAAAAGCGAACTATCCTGGATGAACCAACACCTTCTGGATCAGTGTTCTGAACTACAGGAGGATCTATTACGCCTCTACTGTGGCTTTCTGGTCAAAGAAAAATAAAATGCTTTTCAGCTTAAACAATAATTGTAAAAGAAAAATTACGTGGTAAAGTAGAAAAAAAAGTATAAAGCAAGCTAAGTCAATCTGAATTCATGAGGCTTTTTAATTAAAAAAAAAAAAATAAATTCAAGAATTTTTATTTTTTTATAAATTCAAGAATTTTAAATGTGCCTTATGGTTAGAAAAATACTATAAGGGTCACTTAACTAACTCTGATTTCATTTTGGTTTGTTTGGTTCCTAAACGTCTGGTTGAGATGCACCACAAATGGTAACAATACTTGTAATTTTACTACCTACAGTACTACTACTTTTGCTGCATTGAAATGATCCAATGGTGTCTTTTATTTTGAAAGGAAGTTATGTTAACTTCGGTTAAAAGTAATAAACTATTTTTTTAAAAAAGTCTATTTTCTCTTTTTGTTTGTCACAACTAAACAAGAGTTAATTTATATTTATCATAACTCAGTTTTGTATTTTCCTAAAGGGTGGAGTCAGACTTTTGCTGGATTGTGGTCAGTAAGAAACTGACCTGAATGACTCTCCAAGTGTTGCAGGTTGCAAACCCCTGACCTCAGATCAGCTTTTCCGTGTTTCAGGTCATCTGTGAAACATCTGTAGATGAAGTTAGTTTCTGTTGTTGTGATGGTTTCCACATCCCACAGTTGGGTTGCTGCTTGATTTTATCTCGGGGGGATCATACTTTGACTTTAATCCTGTCCTAATTTTGCCGTCGAGCAGGAGGATGATTCATTCCTGCACACGCAGCACTTCCACCAGGAGAACTCCATCTTCTGAGGTCCCAGTCTGACAGCTCAGAGCAGGGAAGAAGGAAGTCGGCTATTGGGACTGTTCGGATCTGGGTTGGTGGTGCTGGTGGTGGTGGCGTGTACACGTTTTGTTGGGGGGTGTTGAACATCAGCAACCATCTGGCTGCTTTTTCACTTGGAACTAAAATCCACGCAGGAGCGAAGCTGCCACGTCCATCCTGCAGGAAACGCAACAACAAGGAGCGCGGCATCTGCCAAGTCTGCGTGTTACTTCTGCCTGGGCAGCCTTTACAGCACCAGCTCGCCGCCGCGCCCACGCAGCCTCAGCTGAGCGGGGGACAGCAAGGGGGAGGGAGGCAGTGGGACAGCAAGGAGCCCAGTCAAGGATGCAAATTCCAAAATTATTCGTTCAATTGAAAATATTACGAGTGGGGGGGTGGTTGCTGTCCACACAAGCACAGAGACTTGCCCCGTTTAATTCACCACCAACATCTGCTCCTTGGTTTGTGGGGACACTTCCTGACCCGAGTTTGATCAAAGTAAATCACTAAACAGGTCCATTTATCCAAACAACTTTTCATGTCTCAGAATGTCTAGAAGCTAAAGATGTGTTTTCTTAACGATGTTTATATCATGTGACTTGATTGACTTGAGACAGATGACCTGATGACCTGGAAGCACTGGACTGTTATTTTTCTTTTTTGTTTAATATTTTTTAACGGTAATTCATTTCACAAAGTTAAAAAAGTTCTATTTAATTTAGTGCAGGGCATGCTGTGTACAGAGCAACAGCTGTTAGCTGATCAACACAGCAGCAGAAATCATGGAAGCAGACTCAGAATAAAGAAAGAGGACTGTGAAGCTCCAGAACAACGCTTAGCTTCATCCATCATGAAGATAAGATGAGATCGGTTAGACAGCTAGCTAAACAGAACTCCTTAAATTTGTGATTCAAGTCTGACTTGATTCAAGTCATGTGACTGGAGTCTCACACCTCTGGACATTCCTGACCATCGTAACGAATGGGTGAGGGTCTCTCCCCGTGACCTCTGACCTCTCAGTCCCATATGTCCACAGATGTGTTAACCAGATTAAGAGCTTTGCCCAGCACTCTGCTCTGTGTGAACTCATCCACCTGTCAGTGTGAGGACGGCTTCACAGACGAGGACGTTCAGGCCCTCACTTTGGAACAGAGTTTGGTTTAGTTTCAGGAGGAAACGTTTAAGAATTGAGGATCTTAAAAGGACAGAGTGTGTGTGTGTGTGTGCATGTGCGTTTCTGCATAGGTGTGTGTATGTGGGTGTTTCTGCATGTGGGCATGTGTGTTTGCGTGCACTTACTTTTCTGCATTTGTGTGTTTCTGCATACATGTGTGTCCATGCATGAGAGTGTCCATGTTTGTTGCTGCATATTTGTGCGTGTGTGTTTCTGCATATGTGTATATGTGTGTGCGTGTTTGTGCATGTATTTCTTCATGTGTGAGTTTCTGCATACGCGTGTGTGTGCACATGTTTGTGCATACTTGTGTGTGTCCATACATGTTTGTTTCTTCAAATGTGTGTGTTTTTGTGTGCACGTGTGTTTCTGCACATGTGAATGTTTCTACAGGTGTGTGCGTGTGTGCACGTACTTGAGCAGTCGTGGTTTGTTGTCGTTGACCGGCATCACGGTGACCTGAGCCGTCCCCTCTACTGTATGGATGCCATCTGTCAGCCGTAGCACCACGGTGTCCTCCAGGGTTTCCGTGTCATCGTGCATGTACAAGAGCTTCATGCCTGCAGAGGGGGGGCGGGGGTGCCAGGGAGGAGAAGGACCAGCGAAGGGAGAGAAGCAGCAAACCAAGAGGACATATGATGGTCATGGTTCAGACATCATAAATGTTTGAAAGTTTTTTATCTGTTTTATATTTAAGATGAAGTGTTTGACCCCATCCTGCTCGGCCAGAACCATCAGAACCGGCCCAGCATGAACCCACTCTGCCTCCCACCTTGTCGGAGCTCCTGCAGAGTGAAGGAGGACAGGTGGAGACTCCTCTGCATAAGCTCCTTCCCCATCTGCTGGTAGTGGCTGATATCTGAACCGTGGATGCTGCTGGTCAGGCTGCCGTGAGCCGGCCCCCGCTCCACTGTGAAGGTCAGCACATCTGGAGGGGCATCCAGGTCAAATCCATCCAGTATGGAGGGCGTCAGCTCCCTCAACCCGCCCTCCTTGACCTGCAGGGGGACGAGACAGCATCAGTCCAGAGCTCGTTTCTGTGACTTTTATGGTTCTGACGAGAACGCACGGTAAAGTTAGCAAACATCAGAGAAGGAGTCTCATCATTGGTTGGACTGATGATGATGTAAAAGAGGACCGGAGCAGAGGTGTGCACACGGTCAGTCACACTGATGGACAGCTGGTCAACAGTTGGCTCCACCCCTTTGTGCTCAGATTGGACATAGTTGATGAAGCCAGAGGTCAGGTGGGAGAGACTGAAGGATTCTGGGAAAAAAGTGGAAGTCAGGTTGAGGATTGTTTGTGATCATGTATAGTTTATAGGGCTGTGAACATTAATGCACACGATTAATCAAAAAGAATTAACATGTTAATATGTATTAATGAAAATTAATCAAAGTAAGAGTTCTTCGCTTTAAGCTGACGGTTCGTTAAAACATTTTTTGGGGTATTATTCCGCTTATACCATGGTCACTTACAAAATAAATAAATAGTCAATCGTTTTTTTAGTACTTTTTCTTGCTATTTTTGTGGTTTAGATCCCTTTTTCACAAAAAGCAGATTATTTGATACATGGTCCGGTGTCATACTGCACAAATATATTTTACCTGGTAAAACATTGAGATTAATTGTGATTAATCTTAACAAAAAAGTGTGATTAATCTGTTTTCGTTTTTTTGCAATTGATTGACAGCAGTAATTAAAATAAATGTTCTAAATATAGAGTTTTGTGTGTGATTTCATAATGTGATAATTCTCAGATAATAAGTAGTCAGCAAATGCTGAGACTAAAAAGAATTATTGCAATTCATTGAGATTAATTTTTTCCAGGTTTGCAATTAATTAGTTATTTTTTAAATCAATTTCCAGCCGTAATTGTTTATGTTAATACTTTTTCCTGATGGTTTTCTATTATGTAACAATCAAGTTCAAGATCATGATGGTTTCTATGATGTTTACCGAGATGAACGCTGAATGTTTTGTCTAATTGTGCTTCAGAATCTGTGACGATCATGTCAACAATCACGGTAATAATCCTGGTGAGGATCATGTGATCATTGTATTGATTCTCTGATAGCTACAGCCACTGACCCACTGGCACTCCTGCGTTGCTTTTCTCTGAGCCGTCTGATGGCAGCGTGTTTTCTATGAAGCCATAGAGGGGCGGAGTCTCCAGATGAAATGTGAGCTGCTCGGGGGGGCTGTCTGGGTCTGACGCTCCCAAAACTCCTCCACAGAGACAAACGTAGGAGCCTTCATCCACCACCAGCAGGTTCTCACCTAGAGAGAAACAATCAGCTTCAACAAACCCCTCCAAGATCTGACCAAAAGTTTTAAAAACTCTGTTTCTGACCAACACAAAACACTGAAATGTTGCTTACTGAACAAAAACACAAACCAAATCCATCGTTTATTACTCAACTACTGGTTTATTCAACATCAACAGGGAATGTTGCAAAGTTGTTTGTTCAGAAGCTCTTCTACAAACCTCAGTCGCACTTTTATGTGAGTTTTCTTTCTGCTTACTTTTAAAGAAACTCTTCTTCAGTTTTATTCCAAATCTGCTGTTACGTACTTTAATTTTGAACAATAGCTGCAGAAGTCTGATGATACATTCACACCGGGCATGTGACGGGCGTTAGAGAGCCTTCCAGAACGCTCTAAACATGGGTTCTTGAGCATATGATGTTCACACTGGACAAGTAGGGAGGGACTTCCTTGTGTTTCTTTTTTTACTATTTGCTCGCACATGTCTGCCACCTACACCTAGAAGAGTCTTGGTGTGAAATATCACACTCTATTCAAGTATATGTAAGACTTGGTGTGATAGAATTCCGGTGTTGTGTAAAGGTATGTTCCCTCTAACAAAATGTGTGTCCCCAGTCTTAGACATCGTTGATTTGTTTCGTAACACTCATATTTTGTCCCAAAAAGCGTAAGAAGAAGGTGGATGATTACAATATACTTTATTCTGGGGTTTTATTGTCATATTTGCATTTTTCCCAAAGATTTTATGTAAAACAGGAACAGCTTTTCTGTTAAAAAAGGGAAAAAACAACAACTTTTTTTGAGTAATTTGGGATAAGAAACGCATTTTATGAAAGTTACTTTGTTATGGAAGCATGTAGCAACGTATAATTATAAAATATTTGTTGTTTCTACTGCAAATTCTTGGGGGGACCATAGATTCTGGCAGGCTGATCAGCAGCGGCTTGACAGAATCAGTGCCCCCTCTGGTTTTAAGTCCAATATTTAAAAAAAAAAAAAACGAATTCAAACTCACAAAAGTCCTACAATAAAGTCTGTCGTAATTATCTACCCACTTCTTACATTTTTGGGGCCAAAATATGACTATAACAAAACAAATTAACGATGGCTGAGACTGGGGATACACATCTTGGCAGAGGGAACATATTATGGCACGACACCGGCCGGGCACAAACAGCAATTATTAATTTCTCCTCTATGATCAATCTTCAAACGGTTGACACTTCTTTGAATTAAAAAGGACGCCATTCATACATCACTATCAAACCAGAGTCTCTGACTGGTCAAAGTTGAACCTGATTTAACTTTCAATGTGTGTTCAACGGCCATACGTAGAGTCTGAAAACTAGTGCTGGGCGGATCGATCAAAAATATCGACAGAATCAATCTCAAGTTGATATAGATATTTCCACTCTTGTTTTAATCTTTTTTGTATCAGCAAAAATGAAGCAGCTGAGTCGCTGCCTCACCACTCTCACCAGTCTGTGAGATGTCCGCTGCAGATCTCACAGCGCACGCATGCAGGGGGCGTGCATTGTTCACACTATTTCCGCTCTATTTAAACGCTGAGTTGTTACTTTTCTCCTGTTTCTACTTTCTATTTAAAGGCTAATAAGTTATAAATTATTTATATTTCTACCAAATGTTTTTTTTAATTGTTAAGCATTTTTTATTTATTTTTGTACAATAGCTACATGTTTTTTTTTTGTTTGTAGACTGTTTTGCATTCACTTCTTCACTTTTTATTTTAATAAACAACTTTCCACTTAAATGAAACTATGGTCCTAATTCTGTTTTTTATGTTCTTCAAGTAATTGAAAAAGGGAAACCTACAAAAAAACAAAACACTTCTTTTAGGTTCATGTCACATCCAGTGCATTTACGAAAAATATCGATATCTGTAATATTGAAAGGTATTGACAGGTACTCAAATGCTCAGTATTGCCCAGCCCTACTGAAAACAGATTTGAAAACCTGCACAGTGACCCATGAACGCAGAAGCTCGAAATGCGCGTTCTCATTGACTTCCTTGGAAGTTGTGGCTTCAGTGTTGCTGAGGGCCGTGTGAACTTAGCTTGAGATGAAAAATCTCCTTCTCTGTTGAATGACGGGTTTAGTATAAAAAAGTTTTCAAATCTTTACAGATTTTGGTGAAACTTTTCAAAGATCTCCAATGGTCCTTTCTCAGGTGCTTTATCTGTTCTGCTACAACAGAGGTCTGCACACTGATGAAGAACATCAACAGCTCCTGAGTGAACCCTATTGGACTCTGTGGAAGCTGTGAGTCCGTTTTTTAACAGTGTGGGTTCTCCGGGTTTTTAACCCTCCAGAGTGTTTGGAGAGTTCTGATGGTCCAGATTTTAACTCTGAAGATCAAGATGAAGATCAAGACTTTCCTAAACATCCAAACTATCAGCTACAAACTTGTTGCAAAGCACAGAGTTGTCTGTAGCAGCCCCCCTCCTCCCAGCTGCTAATGAACGGACCACCTTCTTCTGCAGCTCTTGGGTTGGCAGAGTCTCTGCATCAAGGCGAGTGAGCGTTAATGAGACAGTGCTGGATCTGGCTGATAAACAGAGGTAACGCTCTCACGCAGCGTCTTTATTCGCCGCTCCTTAATTAGACCAGGAAACGCCTCAGACGTGCCAGGATCAGGAGTCCGCCATCGTGCCGCTAATCCGGCTACCGAGGCGGCTACGACACGTCGGCTGTGGCGCTCTCCTCTTTTGTTCTGAAAAGACGGCCATTGTCTGTCGCCCACAAACACACACAGATTATCTGAGTCTGTGAGTGTGTGTGTTAAAACAGAGGACAATAGACGTATTCACTTAAAACTCATTGGTGCCAACCCCGTTAGTGGATGTTGACGATCACTCCCAAAGAGCAAACAAAGAACCTCACAGGCAGAAGTTTCCAAACAACCAGAAATGATGCAGTTTGTTTCTGTTCACTTCCACTCAGTTTAGAAACTTTAGGTCAGAAAAAGACAATTTAAGGAACTTTATGTCATCCAATAACATTTAACCCTTTAACACCTGAGGCGTCGCCGCTTTAGCACAAAATATTTAACATCATGTAACTTTTCAACTGTTACCACGATCAACATAATTCTAGTAGATTCTGAAGGAGAAAAGCAGCTCGTCGAGCCCTAGTGTTAAAGGGTTAAGACCATGAAGGTTTGCATGATGGAGGCACTCTGGATTTATGAATTTGATAGTTCTGGTTTGTGTTTGAGCCTTGTAAAAATGTAGACATGCTTGGATCCTATCATCAGTCCACCAGCGGACTAATAGCTTAGTTTGGCAACACCACCATGACAGAGAAAAGGTGCTGCAGAGGGTCATCAACACAGCAGGAAAAATCATCGGTAGCAAACTTCCATCCATTGAGACCATCTACCAACAATGCAGCAGAAGGAGAGCGGTGACGATCATCAGAGATCATCATCTTCATCCTATGGGGTAGGATGTTTTATTTTGAAAGGAAGTCATGCAAAGCTCTGTCAAAAGTTATCATTTATTTCATGCTTTTAAAAAAAAAGCTATTTTCTCCACATGTTTGTTTTATTTATGTAAAAAAAACCCACAATAGTTAATTTAAGTATACCATGTCAGTACCAAAAAACATAAATATAAATCAGGATATTATTTTTCTAAAGGTTGAGTGAAGACTTTGTGATTCGACCCGAATGGCTCATTAAGTGTTGAAGGTTGCAGACCCCTGATCTAGAGTGTAACTCATGCAGTGAAGGAGGGAACATTGTGTACACATAGTTGGACTGGATCCGTGTCATTGTGTTTGGGGTTAGTTGGTCTGCCAGGCAAACGCTGGGGGCGCTCGTCCTACCCAGAGTGATGATGGGAACCTTGTTGTTGACCGGTAGAATTGTGATGTTGAGGTCATACACAGGAAGCGTCCCGTGGAGTGGGACAGGTGGGGGTGGGGGATCTCCATGGCAACAGCCTTCTTTCAGGCCAGCCTCGCCATCAGAGATGATGAGGGTGACGATGTCGGTCACGGGATCTGGACCGATCTCTCCTCCTGAACACAGATAAAGAGACAACGTTTGAGTTTTCATGTCATCGCTGTCAATCCTTTCGATCATGGAAGTTAGGATGAAGATTCAACAGTAAAGACATTGAGTTCCCAGTTTTTTTTTAAGATGTCGAGATCTCACCTGAGTGCAGGTAGTAGACGTGTCCCTGTAGCAGGTCCTGCTGGGAGAACTTGTCCACGGCGAGTCCGTCTCTCTGCAGCTCTCCTCTGTTGGGGGTCCGGGCCAGCATGTAGGTCAGCCTGGAGTCGTCGCTGTCGCGGTCTGTGGCGGACAGGTAGTCCACAGTCAGCTGGATCCGGCCCCCCTCCTTACAGGTGAGCTCCCGGTGAAGACCCCACCCCAGCTGAGGAGGCTCATCGTTTATGGGTTGGACCTGGGGGAGCACAGCAGGTCCACTCTGAGCTGCTGTTGGCTAACAGTCTAACACAAACATGGAACCAAACGTTTCAAGAAAACATTTGTTATAGTTTGTGAAAGCTCAAACTGACACGTCTGCAGCTCTAACAGAGGGTTGGTTCTGATCCTGAACTTTTGATTGATCAGAGCACCGACAGGAACGACCAGCCAGCAAGTGAAAACCCCATCAGACATCCATCACTTATCTTTCACCTTTTGGGAGGGCAGCGGTTTCAGTCAGGAAGCCAAACCTCGTCCAGTAAGGAGGTTATTGAGGAGTCCTCAGACCAGCTAAGAAACCTGATTTCTCCACCAACCTGGTTAGGATGGGGGGGCGTCCATGTTGCATTGCATCTCAAACCTCAATCCTCTATGTGTGAAGGAGCAACAGATCTTCTCTGAGCTTCAAAAAGATGTTTGAGCTTCAACTTCTATCTAAGAAGCCTTCTAAGGATGCTCATTTCTTCTGCCTGTGTCTGGGATCCTAAACACTTAGAGGCCTCGTGCAGTGGCAATTTTTTTTTTAATTTAGAAAGTCAATGGAACTTGGAAAACGAATCTGATAAAAATATTCACTTAAAATGATCCAGCGCGATTTTATTGATCATTTTATGGTCCTACACGGCTTCAAATTTGGGCGATAGGTGGTGATGGGCAGGGGCTGCGCGTGACGTCACTTCAGGGATCCCAGTGTGTAAACAACAATGGTGGACGGTTTGAGTAGCGACGTAGACCACGATTTAACGGATATTTCTTTGGATGAAGGTGATGAGCCTTCATCAAACACGGGAATTTTAATGACACAGGGTTTGGAGGGTGTACAGCCCTACCAGTTTGAACCGGAGGTTTCTTCATCTGAAGATACAGGGGCTTCAGATGACGATGGTGAAAGCTTATACAGCGATGGCGCCGAGAAGACGATCAAACTGGACTATTTAGAGGAAGTAAAAGTCGTAACAAGGTTTCCGTAGGTGAACCTGTGGAAGGATCATTACCGGAAAAGGAAAGGTGCCGCCGCTGCCGTGGAGCGTTCTTTGTCGTCCTTCTCCAGGGCCGAGGCGGACGGAGCCCCCCCCGCCCGGGTCCCGGACGAGGGTCTGCTGCTGCTGTGGCGACGGGTGGGCTCGTCCGGCGCGCGCCCGCCAGGTGCCCGTTCACCCCCCGCGTTCCTCCTCCGGAGGGCCGGGGAGGGCTGAAAGCCTCCCCCTGACCGGGGAGCGCCCCTCTCCTTTATTGAAACGGTAAATTCGTGAAGGGAGACCCCCTTCTTCGGCACATTATTGCACCCAAATACCACACTCCTATTCACCATTATCCCGTTCGAATCCCCAAATCCACGGCAGTCCAAATTCTATTATGTTAAGTAATTCCATGCCCAGAAAGTCATCACAACACTAGCGGATCTAGCTGTATGTTCCTGTACTGACGTCACACGACCTATGACCTACTTATCGGTGGCTGCCCAAAATCTGAACGATCTTTGAACGCTTGAAGAGAGTGCACGGGGCCGCGGGTGACAAAATAATTATACGGGGGTTCATTTGTGACATAAATACTAATGTTTTATTGCAGTTTAAGAAAAATCACGATTTTCACCGCACGAGGCCTTTAACATCTAAAACCTTTGGAATAAAGTGGGATGGAGGAACTGGTCAACTTTTTTACAGCTGACTGGCTTTAAAATGTAGGAGCTGAAGGTCATGGATACCTGGGGGTAAAAAAAAACATCAAACATCAGATGCTCATTTAAATTTGAACTGATAAACTATCTTAACTGTCTAGACTTTTTCCAGGAAAAGCATGGTGGGAGTTTCAATATCTCAGCATTAAGGCTTAGTAAACACAGCACAGTGAAAACTCGGGGAAGGAAAAGATAGAGCTGATAGAGAGTTGTGTTTGGATCTGGGTTGGATGGTCCTCCTGTCTGCAGTTCATTTTAATTGGGAAGAGTGTCAAACAAGAAGAAAAAAAACACCATCAGATTAACTCCTTGTCCAACACATTCTCATTTCACTGTCAACACATCCTGACGTTTGGTTAAGAATCCACTTTTTGACGTTTTGGGTGTCCCTGACTCGTCGTTATTTGACGTACTGACTATTCACATTAAATCACGGGTCCCCAACCTCCAGGCAGAGAACCGGAACTGGTTCAGTACCGCGACGCATAGCGCACTGATACCAAAACCTGGAACCGGTACCCTGACCCGATATTGGACCCAAACCGGTATCAGATGCATGGTACCTGACGCATGGTACCTGACGCAAACCAGTACCGGGTAACGATTAGGGTACCGATACCGGGTTAAGGTACCAGTACTGGACGAGTCTCGAGGACCAGTTCCCATCCGGTACCGCATCCCGAGAGTTGAGGACCCTTGATTAAACGAACAGCCAGCACGTCAAAAAATTGATGAGTTGGGGACACCCAAAATTGGTCTTTAGTTAGGGGGTCCTTAACCAAAAGTCAATATGTGTTGACTTGGAAGTGAGAAGGTGTTGCCTTGTTTGTTTTTCCTTACAGCTCATTTTTATGGGTCACCACAGAGAATCACACTATGATTCACACTTGTGATTCTATCCATCCATCCATTTTCTTAGCCAGGTTAGGCTCTTGTTGGAAGGTGGGGTACACCCTAGACAGGTCACACACCTACACACACAATCACACCTAGGGACAATTTAGAGCAGGAGTGTCAAACTCAATCACATCTGCCTACATGTGGCACCGGCACATAGAAACTGCCCCCATATGGCTTCATTCCAGATTCATTGATGGAGATCCAGAATAGTCTTTGGTGGATTTCTGAGTTCTGAGAACACGTTTGTTTTCGGGCTCATTACAGGTGGACCCGGGGATTCACCTGAATGTGCAGGACGACCTCTGCGAAGTTCACGCCGTCTGTCACTTTCAGACCCACCTCATCCTCAGTGGTCTCCGAGTCATCATGGACGTACCTGCAGAACAGGAAGTGGCCATCAGCTAAACCTGAGCTCTTTTTTGGTGTATGAAGATACATCTTCCCCCTTCCTTTTAGTTAACATCAGCTACGTCTCCCTCTGACCTTCACAGTAATTCAAAGGATCATCTCTCCTCCATCTATTTACAAAGCGACCTCTGTCGCTCTGGTTTAGATTCCAGGTCTAAAACGAGTTATCTCACCTGAGGCGCAGACCTCTCAGATCCTGCAGACTGAACCCATCTCCCTTCAGCAGAACACGACCCTGGAGCTCCAGTTGACCATGAAGAGCGGTGTTCTGGACCTCCACCCTCAGGGTCTCCTCCCGGCTGTCCCGGTCCTGGACCAGCAGGTGCTCCTCTGTCACAAAGGTGGCTCCCCCCTCCTCCACCTGCAGCAAGTTGGTGAAAGCCTGAAAAACCAACAAATGAAAATTCAGAAGACGAGATATTCAGGAGGACTGACAAAACCTCAAACGTCTAACCTCCGGTTTCTGGTTGTCCACGGGGGTGACGGTAATGTTGAAGGTGAGCCCGGAGATGGTGCCACCGTGCTGGTCGGTCACAGAAAAGACAAACTGGACAAAGAGCGGGTCGACACCGATGTCCTCCACGGGAGGCATGAAGGCCACTTTCATGTGGCCCACTGCATGCTGGGAGAACAAAGGACATTGTTATCTTCAACCATCTAGATCTAGTTTTAAAGTGACTAAGTTTTCTTACAGTTGGTCTGGAGATCAAATTATCTTTTGATTTCTTTGTTTTAAAGATAATCTACTAAGAGCTCATGTAAAAAAAAAGAAAAATCACGACTGTAACAATTTTCAGACAGCAGAAATCCGTACAGTTTCTGTTGATCCACTTCAAAGACATTTGGAATATTTTTTTTTTCCTCCACAGAATGGCGGATTGTCACACAGATACAGTGAAAATGAAAGCAGCTTTGATTTGTGCTGCTCACCTACAGGGGTGGACTTACTTTTAAGCAAAGGTAGGCAATTGTCTGGTGCCCCCAAGGTGTTCGGTTGAATACTTAATAACAATATAAAATAATTTACATGCCCATTATTATGCAACTGTCATAAAAAAACACAAATCACTGAAATGGCATAAGACTTCTCTCATGTGAAAGTGTTTGTCCTCCACCAGCATTTCTGCACCAATGGAATATTCCAGCAGCAGCAAGCCAAGAAAGGCTTTTCAAGAGATAACAACAAAACAAATAACAACAAGCTTAGTTGTTGTAAAATGATACATAAAAAGGCACAGAGCAAGCAAGAAATTAGTTGCCGCATTTTCTAAAGTGCAGGAAGCAGGAAAAGAAGAACAGAATTATAAAATGTTTGAGCATAAAATCGTAAAATTATTGGGAAACGGTCAAAATTTCATGAGGATAAAGTCATAAAATTATGAGAAAAAAAAATCCACTCCCACTCTGATCACCAGCGGCAGCAGACTCCAGAATTCTAACTCACCTGACACAATCACCCACCTGCTTCTTGAGCAGCACACAGAGCCTCACTCTGTGCGAAGTATTGTTTGTGCCACTTTGCCTGCACTACCGAGCGTTTCATTCTGGACCTGATCTTCTGTCTCTGACCCTGCTCTATCTTTTTGCCTGCTGCCTGCCCTGACCCTCTCCTGGACACTGACTCTCTACTCTCTTCTTGGATGTTCCCATGCTCATGGTTGACCTCTGCCTGTCTGACCCTGATTTAGTTTTGTGGACTTATAGCTGTGGTTAGTTCCTGTCTGAACTAATAAACCTGCTGCACATGGAACCAGCTGTCTGCCCGTTTGTGACAGTACTAGAATAAAGTCATAATTTTATGAGAAAAAAGTCAAAATTATATGAGAATAACGTTGTAAAATTAAGAGAAAATGGCCTACATTTTACAGGGAAAAAGTTGTAAAATTTTCAGGAAGAAAGTCAAAATATAATGAGAAGTCATAAGATGATAAGAACAAAGTCAAGAATAAAGCTGTAGAAGTATGAGGAGAAAGACAAAACTTGATGAGAATAAAGGTGTAAAATTATAAGGAAAAAAATAAAAATTTTATTAAAGTAAAATTTTCAAATAATAAGGAAACTGACAATTTTTATGAGAATAAAGTTGTAAAATTATGAGGAAAAAGCCAAAATTTTACTAGGAAAAGAATTGATTTTTTTTTCAAATATAAAATGTCACGATTAGATTTTTGTATTTCACCAAAAACAATCCAACATTTCCTGTTTTACTTATGTTGTAGAAAATTTAGAGAAATGGAATGGAGATCGCACTAGGAATCTTGCTGGATTTGGCTTCCTTTTTTGTAATTGTGCCGCTTTATTCTGATTAAATTAAAACATTTTTTTCATGTAAAAACTAAGTCAGTTTTGTTCTTATGAAAATGTTACTTTTTTCTTCATAGCTGTTATTCTTATACATTAATAAATTATGTTTCTTCCATCGTAAAAAAAAGGGAGAGAAAAGGGGGGTGAAGGTGTACGTTTGGGGGGAGGGGGGATTTTGGGAAATTTTCTTCTTTCAATTGACACTACTCCATAGTCCCTGGCGACATCTTATTCCATCATTTTAAGTATTTTTGTTTCTTTTGCATTCTTTTGGCTGAAGTAATTGATACATCCTCTGCAGAGGGTCTCGTGTTATAAGTCCTCCACTGCTCACCTGTGTGAAGGACTTCAGGCCTGGCACCATGTTGTCTTTCTTCATGGCGTTGGTGCTGTCGCTGTAGATCAGACGACCTGCGTCCATCATCCTGGAAAGAAAGAACCAGCACAAACATAAGGCAGCGCCGCTCTTTCTCTGCGTCCTGGAGGTCAGGCCGCTCTCCTCACTCAGGACGCGTTGGGCTGAAGCACGGCTGTGTGATGATGAAGGTGAGGTCTGCCTCTGGGTCCTCTGAGTCTGTGAAGTGGAGGTGAGCCTGCGTGATGAAGACGACCTCTGTCTCCTTAACTGTAAGTGAGCGGACGCTGCCAGGAACCTCCACTGGCAGCTGGTCCTTCACAGGGAAGATGTGGACCACCATGGTCTGTATGTAGAGAGCACAAAAGGTCTGAGGAGGCTTCTGGAAACGTCATCATGTTGCTGGTTCTGACTTACATATGTCTGAGAAAGGTGTGGCGGCTGGTGACTGTCAGCCAGAGTGAAGTCAAAGGAATCCAGAAATGTCTCCTCTCCTGAGTGCTGGTAGAAGATCTGACCTTGGGTCAGGTCCCTCTGCAGGAAATGATCCACTGGTACGGCTGCAGACACCAAACCGCTTCAATACACCAAACATGGAGGAACTGTTTAATTTCTGCTCCATACAGTCTCACCGTTCTCTAGAGTGGAGATTCTCCTGATCAGCTGCCCCGCCTGAGGTGGGGCGACGACCTGGAACAGGATGTGGTCATCGCTGGAGTCGAGGTCTGAGGCGAGAAGCATGAACTCCTCGAGCCGCACGGCTCCGCCCTCCTGCACCTCCACTGCCACGTTGTTGATGAGGAAAGGCGGAGAGTCGTCCTTCGGGAGGATGTTGATGGGGAACTTGTGTCGGATGCTGTGGCGGCCATCGCTGATGCGGAACACGATGTGGTCGTGGGTGGTGTCGCTGTCAGAGTGGTGGTAGACGACCACACCCTCTTTCAGGTCTCGTACTTGAAACATGAACGCCTTTCCTCCTGCATCCAGCAAAAAGGGGAGCACGAGAGGAGTCAAAGTCTGTTTCCAGATTACCACCAGTTTTCAATTCATGTACCAGTAGATCACTATTAGAGTGAGAAACTTCACAGGATGATGTCTGACTACTGCACCTGAACATTAGATCACCTTACTGAAAAAGATAAACCTTCTACCACATGATTTTGACCTCCTGGATCATTTTTTACAAGCAAAACATGTAGGAATAAATATGTACGTTAACGTTTCTGGATGTTATATGTACATAACCAAGTACATGTTATAGTCATGTGTGAAATAGCCTACACATTAGGGGTGTGTATTGGCAAGAATCTGGCGATATGATATGTATCGCGATACATGTGTCGTGATACGATACATATCCCAATATATCTCAATATTTCACTACTTTTTTAAATTAAGACTTCAGAATTATCTGAATATTAATAAATTTTTTAAAAAAGTAAAATTGTAAAATACATGTTATTTAATGATCAGAACATTAAACACTTTAAAACAATTTGGTTTTACCAAAGCCAATTCACAGTGCTTTTATTTTGGTAATTTTAGGAAATATTTAAGTGGAAAACAAAAGTAATACTAAACTATATGTTTCCTTCTAAATTATTAATTAAATATCGCCTTGGCAGGATGGAAGTGTAGAAATTGAAACATTTATTTATATTAATTATTACATAAAAATACAGCAACAAACAACATACATCTTGAAATTTACATCACAATAAATGAAAAAAACTTGCATTAAAATAAACATAAAGGGTACAATATGGGTGAGTTTTGGCAAGTGTCTGGCAATATTATACGTATCGCAATATGTGTCATGATACAATACGTATCCCGATTTATCCTAAGACAGTTCTAGACAATATTTCACTATTTTCTTTTAAAACTATGACTTAAGAATTATCTGATTATTAATGCACTTTAAATTTAATGATCAGAACATTAGGAAGTGCAACTGTATCTCATAAACAAGTTGGTTTTACCAAAGTAAATTCATGGTGCTTTTATTTTGGTAATTTAGGAAATATTTAGGTGTAATACAAAAGTAAGATTGAACTTAATGTTTGCTTTTAAATAATAATTAAATTTCGCCTTGACAGGATGGAAGTGTAGAAATTGAAATATTTGTTTATATATTAATTATTATATAAAAACACATCAACAAACAATATATAAATCTTAAGATGTGCTTCACATTTAAAGAAAAAACCTAACTTTGTATTAAAATAAACATAAAAGTTTCAATTGGGGTGAGAATTGGCAAGTTCCTGGAAATACTATACGTATTGCAATACCCATATCATAGTACGATATATCCTAAGACAGTACAAGACAATATTTGACAATTTTTTTTAAATTATGACTTAAGAATTAAATTAATATTAATACACTTTTAAAATTTGAAGGTCAGAACAATAAGTACTGCAACTGCTTTTATTCTGGTAACTTAGGAAATGGAAAACAAAAGTAAGGTTGAACTAAATGTTTGCTTTTAAATAAATAATTGAATATGGCGGTATTTTAAATTGATACAAGTATTGCCAAATAAGCCATCGCAATATTTTACAGAATGGATATTTTCTTACAATACTACTACACATCAGATTTAACAGATCACTGTTGTGTGTTATTTAATATAGCACTTAAATATATTATGTTTATAGTATGTAAATGTATATACGTGTCATGAATTAGTCCCATCTCCCTCTGTAGCCTTCACCTGTAACTATCTCCAGATTTCTACCACTTCCTGGTTCTCCACACTTCACTTCCCATCAGCCCCTGCTGTTACTCCCAGGAGCCCCACAGCTGGTTCCCATGAGTAATCACTCCCAGCAGTATTTACTAGTGCAAAGTCTGTTTCCGCCTGCATCACTGAGCTGATCTTCTGTTTCCTCTGACCCTGCTTCGTCTGACCCTCGCCTGGACCCAGACCACTGATTGTTCTCTGATGCCCTCATGCTCATGCTTGACCCCTGCCTGCCTGATCCTGATTTAGCTTTGTCTGTTGTCCCGTCAGTGCCTAATAAACCTGCTGCACTTGGATCCGGGCGTCTGAATGTTTGTGACAATACGTGAGAGTGCATGTTTGTATATTTTTGTGTTTTTCTTTCATTAAGATATCTTTGATTTACTGTAAATTTTCAACCGTGAATACGATAATTCCAGCAGATTGTGAAGGAGAAAAGCGGCTCGTTGAGCCGCTTTTCTCCTTCACAATCTGCTGGAATTATCGTTGAAAACTTACAGTATGTTAATGATTTTGTGTTGAATGACCATTAACCTGAAGAGCAAGTACCTGCAGAGCAGGTGGAAACGTGTCCTCAACGCGAAAGCCATTCCGGTTCCGTTCCCGGACAAACTTCTGTTGCTGTGTTTTCAGTGTTCCCGCTTTTCCTCATTAGAATCGGAAGTGTGAGAGTCCCAACATGAGGCGTGCTGTCCTACATGGAGGAAGAGCCTGTCCATCTGTCAGCTGTGCTCTCTGGGAGGCTTTCCAGCCAAATCCTCACACTTTGATTCAATTACGTTTGCAGCGTGCGCCTTCCTGCCACCGTCACCTGAAAATAACAGGTTTGAGTCGGCGCCTGGAGGCACGGCGGGCTCCTGCGGCCCCCCGTGCTGCGAGCACTGGCGGGGCAAACACGGCCCCCGTCCCACCGGCCACACGGCTGCCAGGACGAGGGACTTCCTGTCTGCGCAGGAGTGCCAGAGACACAGAAGGTCAGCTGACAGATTGAGAGACGTGCGGTCGTGAGCCCGAACCTCATTAACGACGTCACCAAAGGGAACCGGAACGCAGTCCAAGAGACAGAAACAACCTGGTAATTGGGCCCAAAGGTGGCGTTGGGCAGCAGGCCCATAAAGAAGAGGACGCGCGTATGGCTGTGTGCACGTGGGACAGGCAGACGTCCATTTGGCTGAAGGCGTTGCAGAGCAACTTCCTGGCAGGCTAACACTTCAACGGACCGAGCCAAACTTTATCTGAAGAGAAAAACAGATGAAGAAGAGGAAAAGAAAGAATGTAGAAGAGGAAGAAAGATCTGATGCTGATGAAGGTTTCTATGCAGAAACGGAGGAAGCGACATGCAGCTTCCAGCAGGACGATTCATTCTAGAGTTTGTGAGTGTGTGAAGAGTTGTGAGTCAGGGTAAATGTTTGTGAGTCTGTGTAATAGTTTTTGAGCATGTGTGAGTTTGTGTAATGGGTTTATGGGTGTGTATCATGAGTTGTGAGTCATGGTGAGTCTGTCTGAAGGTTTGTGAGTCTGTGTGATGGTTTGTGAGTTCCTGTGATGGTTTGTGAGTCTGTGTGAAGTTTGTGAGTCTGTATAAAGGTTGGGGGGGGGGGTGTCTCATGGTTTGTGAGAGTGTCTGAAGGTTTGTGAGTCCCTGTGATGGTTTGTCAGTCTGTGTGAAGTTTGTGAGTCTGTATGAAGGTTTGTGAGTCTGTGTGATGGTTTAAGTCTGTCTAAAGGTTTGTGAGTCTGTGTGATGGTTTGTGAGTCTGTCTAAAGGTTTGTGAGTCTGTGTGAAGGTTTGTGAGTCTGTGTGATGGTTTGTGAGTCTGTCTAAAGGTTTGTGAGTCTGTGTGAAGGTTTGTGAGTCTGTGTGAAGGTTTGTGAGTCTGTCTAAAGATTTGTGAGTCTGTGTGAAGGTTTGTGAGTCTGTGTGAAGGTTTGTGAGTCTGTGTGAAGGTTTGTGAGTCTGTGTGAAGGTTTGAGAGTCTGTATGAAGGTTTGTGAGTCTGTGTGAAGGTTTGAGAGTCTGTATGAAGGTTTGTGAGTCTGTCTAAAGGTTTGAGAGTCTGTGTGAAGGTTTGTGAGTCTGTGTGAAGGTTTGAGAGTCTGTATGAAGGTTTGTGAGTCTGTCTAAAGGTTTGTGAGTCTGTGTGAAGGTTTGTGAGTCTGTCTAAAGGTTTGTGAGTCTGTGTAAAGGTTTGTGAGTCTGTGTGAAGGTTTGAGAGTCTGTATGAAGGTTTGTGAGTCTGTGTAAAGGTTTGTGAGTCTGTGTGAAGGTTTGTGAGTCTATCTAAAGGTTTGTGAATCTGTGTGAAGGTTTTTGAGTCTGAGCAAAAAGAACAGTTTTTCAGAATCCATTCCTCTGGATGTTTGTGAGATCTCATGTTAAACCGATTCCTGAGCTCTGATTGTAGAAGGCTCAGGCGATGATCCAGGATCCAGATCTAGATCCATCTGACCCTGACAGCAGCATCACCAGGACCTTCAGCATCCTATCTGGCAAGAATCTATCCTGCCCTCCTGGATGCCCTGAGGTGACCCCTCCCCCGTCCTGGCTGGTAGCATGAAACCTGTTTGGGGACAGGGCATCTGCTGCATGTGCACGTCAGCATGAAACACCAGAAGTTGCTCCAATCTGCTGCGTGCCGCCGCCATTCAGACAAAGCGGCGGCCGCCACGCTCTCCGGGCTGGAAGGGACAAACAAGGACGGAGAGGCGGCCTCTGGCAAAGTGGCCCCAGCCCCATTTTCCACCTGATTAGGAAGGACGAGCCGGGACACTGAGACATATGCTTCCACGCTCCCTGATGGAGTAAAGCACATGGAGGAAAAGAGGCGGAAACGACCAGACGAGTTTCTGGAATTCAGTCTGCGAAGTGTGAGAGGCTGAAGGAGGAGAGCGCAAGAGGATACGCATCAGGTTACGAGTTAACATCACTGATGAAAAATCATCATCTCAGTGATAATCTAAGAGTCCGGATGAAGGATGCTCAATTGTGTTTTTGTAATATTTTAGAGTTGTAACTTCAAAAAGAACAACAATATATAACACAAAGACCATCAGACAGAAATAACACATCCTCTCTGGCATCATGAGTACAAGTATGCTTAGTCTATAAATAAATACTTGAAGTTTACTTTTTATATACTATCTATGACCTTTAAACTTAAAATGTTTGAATTTAGTCAGAAGAATTATTCAGTTAGTGTAGTAACAGAGTCGGCCTGGATTTGAACTCTCAACCATGCAGGACGAACACTCTACTACAAGACCACTGAGCTAAGCTAGTTCAATGCAGCGCTCCTTATTCTCAGCCTTTATGTATCACAACCGGTTCCGGGTCTTGAAATTTGATCACATCAATGATATTAATGATACTTCATAACCTGAATTTTTCATTGTAGAGTATAAATATTTGATGTCAAGTCCTGAACCGGATATTGATAATTCACATAGAGAAAATGGTATGGTCGAGTCAGGTGGGATTATATAAATTCGCTTCCTCCCACTCCCTTTCAAGCGATCAACTTGTGATTCATTGTGATGTTATTTTTTTTTCATGTATTATTCTTGATTGCTTGAAATAAGCCATTTTATCCATTCATTCATTCATTTACAGTTGACTTTATTACATTGCACAGAGCTGTGTGACATATTTCCAGTCTAAAGTAAGACCACTTACTAGTTTACTTCCGTTTGTGGCTATCTGTATGCGCCAATTGACCAAATCTCTGTGTACTTTCCCTGGTTTTGGTTTATTTTCATTTTTTCCTTACATTGTATGTTAGTCTGTCGTTATGTGTATACACAATGACTTCCAAAAAGGCAACGTTTGCCTTCCTGAAACACCAAACACCTAGTGCTCACAAATCGCTACCATGGTCATGTGACTTCATGGGATGAAACGTAGTTATGTTAGAACATTTAAAACTCCCCTAACAGAACTTTAAACATTTAACCAATATTTGAAGGGACTTTCGGACCACTGATCCTCCTCTCAGCTGACGAGGAGCCTCTGCCTTCTTCATGGAGCGGTAGCAGCGTGCACTAATGGTAACCTTGTGTGTGTTGAGATGTTTTAGGAAAGGGAATTACGTCTCAGACGGCTTCTACCTGACACTAAAAATTACATTTACACAAATGCATTAACACTCTGCTGTGGAGTAATTGAAAATCAACTAACAGGTCATAAAGACAATGACAGTGATAATCAGACGTGTCTTTCATGCTTGTTAGCCCAAATTAGCCCAAATGAAAAGTGACAACAGTTTTCACATGTAATTTTCTAAATACGTAAAGCCAGTACTGAGCTTTTTTTTTTTTTTTTTTGGCTGCACAGACCCGGAGGAAGGATTAAGGTAATGATTATGGTTCCGGTTCAGGTTAATGTACCAAATAGTTTCTGATCGCGGCTACATCTGCAGCTGCACTCTAGCTGCATGACATCTAACGGGACTTCATTAAATACAGCGACCAGTAACAGCATTTAGCTTTGGATCCGCGTAACACACGTGAAACAGTGCAGGAATCTGCATCTTGCCTGAATCTATTACGTGTCACCAACATGAATCTCCATCAGCTTTTGAGTTGGTTGCACGTAATTATGTAGTAATAACATCAGCCTTGTCAGTTACCATGAAAGTTTGCTATGTAGGACGACAATTTTAATCCTGTTTGCATGTTTATTTTGGAGTATTTTGCTAGAAAGATGAACAATGTGCCTAACATTTACTGAAAAAACAAACTTTTTGCTTCAGTAATATATACTTAGTTATTCCTCATAATATCTACGTAATAATTCAAAGATTAAGCAAATACAGAGATTTTTCTAGTAAAGACGTTTACCTATAGGTAAATAGGTAAACTTCTTACCTATAGGTAAGAAGTTTACCTATTTTTTATGAGTAATCAAAAAGTTATATTGTGTATTAGTAAGATATACTTTTCAAATTGTTTTAATCACTTTTGGAGCCTTCATTAATATTATGTAAAGTTTATTAGAGAAATTTATGTTTATTTTATTTACTTATGATTGGATCATAATCTTACTTGTGGATGTAAATAAAATTTACTAGAGTGTTGTTGTTCTTATATTCATAAATGCAGTGAAATGAATTAGGAATTGTTAGTGCAAACTGTTACGAGGATTTTCTTAAGTAAATCTTATACGTTTTTTTTTCAGTGTTGTTTATAGTGACTCTAGCTCCATAATACATCTTTAAACTCCAAATACTCCACTGTTCTTATGTAAACAACAGTCCATTGCCATGATTGAGCAGTCATGTTTGGAATGCGGAAGTAGGCTGTGCCTATGGTCCATTTAAGCAGATTTATTCTAAAAGTGATGATTTCAGTCAGCTGCATCTTCTGCTCTCAGAGGGTGGGGTCATATCCCCAGCTCCCATCAGGATGTGGAGATGATGGAGGGATCTTCATCTCTCGATACAAATATTATTAATGGTCTGAATCAGACCACCGCCTGCTTCAGGTTCCAACTCTCTAAGCAAATCTGGACTAAGTTTTGAGGCTTGTCGGGTGATTTACCCCTCACACTGAGCCGTCCGTGCTGAGGGCCATCCACCGCCACCAGGAACACCGCATTGATGTTGTCGCTGTCCACGATCTGCAGCTCCTCCCACGTGATTGGCCGGGACTGACCCTCCAGCAGGTCCAGACCTGAGACATCACAGGTGGACTTTGATGCTCTGCTTCAGTCCACAAAAATACAAATCCAGCAGTTCTCCAGTAAAGCAAGTCAGTGAGATCAGGACATAATCAGGAAGTGACTTGCTGTGATGTCACTCAAAGCTGCATACCCAGGTTCCAGGACACCCTGGGGGCGCTGGTTTCTGATGGCCTAATGGAGATGTGCACCAGCATGGGTGGACTGCGAAGGAAGGAGGAGTCTATCGCCTGAAACTCCACCTAAAAAAAGAAAGACTGTTTTGTAAGTAAAAAGGAAGGGATTTAGAAATGAATTAAGCATTTGTGACAGAAACCGAAAGATGGGGGCGGGAAAACAAACTTAGGATGAAGCTCTGGGCCCACACAAATTGCAAAGGGATGGTGGGAACTGAGCATATCACAAAAATGGAGCAACAACAGCATAATATTTAGAGATTCAAATACTGAATGTGATACAAAGGAGGCTGCTTGACATAAAACAAGATAAAGATTTATGTGGAGCACTGCTTTTCTCACATATGATAATGGATTTGGTCACAGAGAGAATAATTTTATATCAAATAGTGGAAATATCCCTCGATCTTCTTCCACTCATCAAGGATCGGGTCACGGTGGCAGCAGAGTCAGCAAAGATTACCAGACTTCCCTCTCCCCGGTCACTTCCTTCAGCTCCTCTGGGGAGGTGTTCCCTGGCCAGCTGAGAGACATAGCCTGTCCAGCGTGTCACTGGTCTTCTCTGGTACCTCTGTCCAGTGGGACATGCCCGTGGTACCTCTCTAGGAACGCGTCCAAGAGACATCCAGACCAAATGCCCGAACCACCTCAACTGGCTCTGCTCAATATGGAGGAGAAGCAGCTCTAGTCCGAGCTCCCTCCGGGTGACCGAGCTTCTCATCCTATCTTTAAGGGAGCGTCCAGCCACCCTGCGGAGAAAACTAATTTCAGCTGCTTGTAGTCAGGACTTTGTTCCTTTGGTCATGACCCAGAGCTCATGAAAATAGGTGAGTACTGGAACGAAGATCGACCTGTAAATTGAGAGCTTTGCTTTCTCTTTTCACCACAACAAACCGGTACAGCGAGTGCATAACAGTGGATGCCGCTCCAATCCGCCTGTCGATCTCACTGCTCTGATTCTCTCTCACTCCTGAACAAGACCCAAAGATATTTAAACTCCTCTACTTGAAGCAGGAACACTCCACCCACCAAGAGAGAGCAGACTAATAACTATTTATACCTAAAAAATAACAAAGTACGAATAATGTATTTTTCGGTTGTTTTGTACATGACCAAAGTAGAAGCAGAATAATGCCCTTCATAGTGTCCATTGTCAGAAAGTAATAGACTTCACAGAGGCAGTTCACACCACTGCAGTGATTATCCATTCCTGATAACAGACACCTCGTTCCGTACATGTTTGGATGGATTTTCTAGTTAATCTGCTTTAGTGTAAGAAAGCCTCCATGTTTCCTGGTAATGAAACTAGAACAACAATGATTATTATGAAAACCCCCAATGTTTAAGGCTTCAAATGAGTCCTTAATGAAGCGGTGTCACCAGCCTGGAGGTGTGCACACACCTTACACATTCGTGAGCCGTGAAGACGCTTAGGTGAGAAAATCACTTCATTCCAAAGATTTCAGTTGCATCTTTTTCTTCTAACCAAACCCATGTTGGTGGTCTCTCTCGACTACAGCCCTACCTCAAAGTCCCGGCGGTGGGGGGAGGTGTTGTTGGGTGGCTGGTATGCCACCTTCAGGTGGTGGAGGTCCAACCAGCTAAAGGAGTGAATGGGTCGGGTGTGGTCATCCAGGTGGGTGATGTAGCCCTCCCCTGGTGGGACCGTCACGTTGAAGACCAGCTTGTCCTGCGGTGACTCGTGGTCCTCGGCGTCCAAAGCTGCGGTGGTGAACGGAGTCAGGATAAACTGGTCCACCTCCAGGATGAAGGAAGCCATGAATCCGGCTTTGGGGGGTTGGTTCTGCATCGCACCGTGGATCAGAACTGGCAGCCACACTGCTTCCGACTGAAACAAAGGAAGCATTTCGATAACGCCGAGCTTTTAATCAAAACCAACACTTGGTGTCAACAAAATCAACACGTTCTTCCGCACTTTTGAGTGTGGACGTGTCAGAAGTAAAACAAGTTTTTCATCTTTAAGTGCTAACAAATGTTATAAGGATCTTTGAAGCCTTTTTTGAACACAAAGTGTGGCATCACCTTCTGTCTGCCAATCAATGGCACCATGAAAACACTCAGAAGACGTGACACAATCTGCTTTCAGAGAAAAGCCTCCACAAACTTCTTCCTCCAACACAACATAGTTCAAAGTTCACTGAGCTTAGTGCAGCCCTAACCTCCAGCAGAGCCCTGGTAGCCTGCTCTCGCAGCTCCACTCTGAAGGAAACGTAGTCGATCTGTGGGGTCGGAGGACTGAGGTGTTGGTACTTCAGACCCAGGCTTAAGAAGTCCTGGCAGCTGGTTTTTAGGTGACGGAGTGTCTCTGTGTCATGAAGACAGGGTTTGTTTCCAGGACACAGCGCCACCTGTCGACCTGGAGGATCAGAGCAAGAGAACGCCAAAAACACACTTCATGATGTTTTTAAAATGTTTTTTTATTAAACAATTGAAATTCTTTAGGTTTCTCATTCTGCAGATAACTTTTATGGTTTGATTTTTATCAAATCAAAGTTAGTTTGATAAATATCTTGTTTTATAATCGTTTAAAATGTAATTTAGCTTTTCATTTAGCTTTTTTCTATTATTTGATCACATTTTTAGCATACTTCACATTGTAGCTGAATAGCAAAACACATTAAGGCCTGATCCCATCAGAATATATAGAAATATTATTTACTGTTATCATGATGATACATATTAGTTTGTATTTATAAAAAACAAACAAACAGTCTATTATTGGATGTGCAAAACGTCTACATGCCAATGAAGCATTTAGCTCTAAACAGAGCTCAAGTCCCAGATTAAACTATAAAATCTAAAAGTAAAGTTTTCACTATTACCAGCATTTTTGAAGAAAAAAAACGGATCTCTGATGCAGGACAGTGGACCAACCTTTCCTCTGAGGGGCGTTGTCCTCCCTGACCAGTTGACCTGCCGACGGGACGCTGGTGTCGCTGATCATTAACCTGACAGTGCAGATGCGGTCGGCAGCAGCCTTGATGGTCAACACAGAGCTGTTGATGGGGTTAGATAAGCCCAAGAACTGAGGAACCACGAGTGGCGTGCTGCCCAGAATCACAAGACCAGACCGGGTCTCCACCACCTGGACCCTGAAGATCACCACCTCCATCTGAGTATCCACAGACCTGAAGCTGAACGCAGAAATCATAGAGGCTGCTGGGCTTCAAAGTAGACTGAAAAGTAGCAAAGTTGGTGATGCTCTTGAAGAATAAAATCTCAGTTTAAGAGTTAGTGATGGTCAGTTAGGAGCTCTGGATGAACCTGGTAGACCTTCTAGACTTGTTTCCTACTCAGAAGTACAAAGACTGATCTCTGAGGCACTGCTTTTTGCTCCCTGACGCAAATGGACCAGACGACCAGAGAAACGATCACTGCACTGTGCGAGCCGGCCGCGGAGATCTGCGGCGCTTCCTGTCTGGTGTGAACCAGAGCATAGGTTAACAAGGCGGCACTTCTGCATGCAGTGTGAACCAGGTGTTACTCAAAAATGTGTGAATGGTTCAAATACTGCTTTGGTGTTGTTGGTAGTGAGGAATGAACAGTATAATACGCTTAAAAGCTCAAAAAACTGATTTGTATTAATTGACACAATGAGTATTTGATTTTTAAATGAACTTGTGCTGCTGTTAAAAGTAAAAATAATAATACAAATTATAGATTTATTTATTTTTTATAAATTATAATAAATTGTTATATAGAAACATATATTACTTTATAATTAAAATTAATTATCACTATAATTTAAATATTGTAAATATTTGAAAGCTACATTTTTTTAACAAATACCTTAATGGTCACAAATATAAATAAAGAATATCTTTCTAAATGGAGGGGTGTAACTCGCAGCATTTTGGTTTGTAGGGAACTTTTATTGTGAAATGTTGCAGACCGCTATTCTCTACATTTCTTTCACTGTCAGACTCTTCCTGAGGGAGGTTGAACAGAGACTTGGATCCTGCTGACTGACCTGTAGACTCTCAGCATCACCGTGTCCTCGTCCAGCAGAGGACTGCCGTTGTGGACGTACTTCACTTCATCCTCCAGGAAGTTGCAGTCAAACACCTGCAGATCCCACAGAACACAGTGATGACTCAGCAGACTCTCCAGCAACATTCCATGCTCCTCTGACCTGTGGACTCAGCTTCCCCACTCTCTGAGTCACCGGTTCGTTCAGCACCACTTCCACTTTGCAGTCGGCATCCGCGTCGGCGACGATGCTCAGCTCAGAGTTTGTAATGAAAACCATGCGGCCTCTGGGCACCTGAACTCCAGAGTTTACCAAGACCAGGGAGCGAGCACAGACTGCTGCCATGATGGTTAGCAGCAGCAGCAGCAGAGAAGGGCTGACAGCCTCCATGCTGCCTCCTCCTTCACTGATCTCTCAGATGCAGAGTCGAGGTGTCTGAGTTCCCGTCAGTCTTCAGATTCATCCCCTCACCTCTTCATCTGCAGCCTGAAACAAGAAAGAGATGAACGTCTGTTCCATTTCAGTTCAGTCTTCTCATCTGCAACTGGATTTAATGTATCACAAACGTTTGACTCTCGTCTCACCTGCAGTGATCCCACAATGACCTTAAAAACGTAAGGATGCCTTCAGGAGACTGGACGCTAATTTTGTGAGTTACACCATTTTAAACCAAAAGTAAGGTATTTGAAAAGTTGCTATGGAAAAAAAATATATATATTTTTGAATATTCAAAAACTGACTTGCTTTAAAGTTGGCATGAAAGACAGAGAACTCTTTAAGCGTGTGGGGTTGAGAGCTGAAAATTGGCGCTTGGCTTGGAGTCTCAGTTTGATGTAAAATACCATCTCAATGGAGGCGATGTTCTAAAGCAAGATGGCCAACCCTGCTCGTCAAGAGCTTCAACTATGACTATGTCAAAGTCCTTTACTACTCACTTTATAGTGCGTTTGGCATTTTGTATTGCAGTCCGAGTCCACACTTAAAAATACAGTGCCCTAGATATTTCCCAGAAGTCTTTGTGAAAAACATGTGCCTCAATGCTCACTACATTAGCGAATATGGACCACAATGCATTGAAAAATGTTGGCCAAAAACAATTGTTTAAGTGTAATTTTGTAATAAACCATCCACATTTTCATCTTCAGAACACAGTAGAGCCATAAATACATGTCGTGAAATGTTTGTACTGATTTGATTTTCACTTTGTGAAACCGATGATGTCATATCTGGTGTTTAAAAAACAGAAAGAAACGTAGTGAGAATGCTGTCCAAACTGCTTTTCAAAATCCAGGGCACTAGATAGTCCTGCACTATATTGTTGTTTTAGTAGTTAGAGATTAAGGTGAGAATTCGGGCATAATACTTGACTGTTTTCCAATTTTCCCTGGACTGCCTGACGCTGACAACCTAAATCAGGTGTGTTCACTGTGGAATGACTTGAGTCAGCTGGTCAGGCAGAGCTGGAAAACAGGCAGGGTTGGGACTCTCAAGGACCAAGATAAGAACTAGGATTTGGTTTTAGTGTTTCACTAAGAACACTAAGTGTTCTACCCAAATTAGAGCAAGACATTTTTTTTTGGCAGACATGTTTTGGCAAACATGTTTGACAATGCTGGCATGAAAGCAAAGATCCTGCATCATTCATCCTTTACGAAACTGGACCAAATGAACGTGTTCTCATTTAAGTTTAAAATCACAGACAAACTTCCACCTTTGTCCTAACCGACGAGGCAGCAAACAGGAGGCGAGCACACGTCCTTCCCTGAGGTTTGGAAAGTTGCTCCGAGACCAAACACCATCAGCTGCTCCTGATGCCTTCAAGGAGGCTCGGAAAAATCTTTCCTCAAAGAGGACCAGCGTCTGATGCAAACCCTAGGAACCTCAAGTAAAGCTGTAGTCTCAGAATTTCCGACATGGAACATCACTCCCCCCACCACCACAGTCCCATAGATTAAGCGACAGCACTCACTGAGATCCTCCTCAGATCAACACCTTCTGCTCCTCAGCTTGAGTCTAGACCACAGCTCAACACGATAGCTGCTCCACTTCGGCAGAAACAAACTCCCAGCATGCAGCTGCCGCAGAAAAGAAGTCCCAGCCCCTGCCACCCCCCTTCATAAAGAGACTTGTTCACCCTCCTTTTAAACTCAAATCAGAGCCCAAAGCAGGAACTACGGGGTTAATGTGTGCGACCCCCCTGGAGGCACATGGGCCGGCCTTTTAACGGAGGTGGAGGGGGGGTTAACATCAAACGGGGATCAAAGGCGTCACTTCCTGTCTAGCTGGGATGTTGGTTTGTGGTTTATTAAGAATGTTTCTGAGCCTGATTCCACAAAAACTTCATCTAACTAAATGACTGCAGGTCTGGGGGGTTAGGAAGAGTATGTGTAGGAGGTTCTGGAGGTTCAGGTCTTATAACCAGACAGCTTGAGCTGTTCTGCTAAGCTGACCCCTCTCTAACCTTTGACCTAAGGGTTACCATCTCATGGAAACACCTCCTGAAGTTCAACTGAGACTGACGACTCAATTAAGTCGAATCAAGCATTTGAATTCTTTCTGTCTGACAGATTGCTGGCTCTTCAGTTTTTTGACCAATACCATTTCTGCTTCAGAAATATTACAATTTTTCAAAAAATGTTGCCAGTAGTGTTTTAATCATGATTATGAAGTTTTTAACCAAAATTCCACAACCTAAATGTCTCAAAAAGCCATTTTTGATGTTGATCTGAAACCTCCAAAAACCTTTCAAAAACCTCCTCTGAGGGGGCGTGGCTTTTGGAGCTGAGATGAGTAGCCCCGCCCCCGATTCCCCCCAACCGTCTGATTATGATAGGTCTGTGTCTCGCTAGCGAATATCTTCTCCGCTGCCACATAAAAATGTCCATCAATCTGGGTAATGTCCAGCCGTATGGTTCTGATCCAGATGTCAGCTGGACGAGGAAGTGAAGATCTTCATGGACAGAACTTCCTCCAAAATCCTGATTCTTTCTCCTTCCAGTTCACCAAAGACTCTTTTAGCTAATTCTCCAATGTTTATTGACTGTGATCAATACATTCAATCATTGGTTTCTCAGAGTTCTTGATAAAATAATCAAAGCTAACATCAAAATGCTCTTTCATTGATTTACAATCCTTTCCAACTGCGGTCAAATGAGCCGCCGTTCACATTTCCGTGGTCACATCAAGAAGCTCCGTGGAGTCTGGTGGAGATTTTCCAGCGTTCTCAGTCCTGCTACCGTAAGTATTGGATGAAACTCACACCAAAAATCCAGTGATGCTGATTTGACCACAGAAATGGGAAGTAAAGAAGGTTCATGAAATCAAATTGAGCCAGTCTGTGACAGTTTGGTTGACACGATTTCATTCCTAAAGGATTATTGAATCTGAGAGGAGCAGTCTGAGAAGAGTCCAACAGTCTAAAAATAAAAAGAGAACCTGGAAACATTCAAGAAAAGTCTAAACAAACCATAACTAAAACATGAGAGCTGTAGATTTGTCTTAGCTACATTTTAGTCTATTTAATGGGAAGTTGCAGAAAGATGTAGAAGGAAACAATGCCAGAAGAAAAGAGTAAAGGACATCGAGAAAGAAAGAAAGAAAAAACAGATAACAAAAGGTTAAAAAAAACACACAAATTTATCAAAAAGAAATTCTGAAATTTAGAAAACTCAGTGCCATAGAAGGCGGAGAAGCTACCACCTAATAAGTACGAAGAGAATCGACCTGTCAAACACTGAAGAGAATGGACCCACTTAGCACCAGTGTTTGGAGTAACCCCTTTTACATATAACGCTGAACAAACAGAAACCTCTTCATCTGTCTTAATTCCATGTTCCACTACAAGAAACTGTCCGCCCTGAACTGAACTTCCTTGATTCCACAGAGGTCTTTCTTCAGTTACAGAGTATGAACAGTTAGACAAGTGTTTTACGGAGAAAAAAGAAAGGAAGAAAAGTGTACAGATGAGAAGAGCTCAACAAACCTGCAGCAGCTGGAGCTTCTCTCGTCAGTCTGTTTCAGCTTCACTGAAGCCACAATGGACAGAGAGAGCAAACAGGAAGTGGAAGTTCTCCTCTTTTACAGCCCCTCTGTCTGCTGCTCAGATTAATGGACTGGGATCTGCAATCCCAGAAGAGTCCGGGCTTGTTCACAGCCACGTGCCTGACCCGCTCAGCTTTGATCTCCAGAAATACTCATGTTTGCCTCCCAAAGCTTCCTCTGAGATCAAGGTGTCAAAGCTGTAATCTGTGTGGAAGACTTTTTCCCACCTGATGGGGAAGATCAAGCAGGAGGTCAAGGGAACGTCTTTTAACAATCGTGGCTTTATTATTAGAGGATCAACAAAAGATTACTTAAGCATGACCTGGAATTGCAGTACCACTGTGGGCCACTAGGTGCTGGGTCCCAAACAGGTGTCTTTAAAGTGAATGAATCCTGGTGTTCACGTGATCCGTTGGTTTTTAGTGGGAGATTCGAAGCCAGTTTTAGGTTCTGTGATTGTTGCCATCCAGACAGGGTAGTACAGCATCAAAGCCCCGCCTCTCTGTGGTGTAAAAGGCAACAAACAACAGAAATAAACATAATAAAAGGAAAAACAAGCCTGCCTGTAGTTGATGTTGTAAATCTGTTTCGGAAACACTCATGGTCTTCTGCCATCATGCTTCCATTTGAACCAGATTCTGACACAACACTGACAGTGGTCAGTTGGAGCAAACGCTTTTTTTCTGGTTTTGGCCTGTGCAGAACTTCATTTTGCATGAATTAAATATGTGTACATTGTGCTCTATCAACCCTGTTTGGGGTTCTGTGCTGGTTATTTTGGGAAAACATTCTATTAAAGAGAACCTTAATAAGTTTCATTATTATGAGTTTGATATATGTGTGATTATTTTTTAACATTGTCTACAATTAAGGGTTGAAATAAAATAAATAATCAAATCAAGTTGGGTCAAACATTGATGAGCAGAGCTTAACAGTATCAGAACAAGTTTCTTTGTGGCTTGTGAGGAATACATTCAGATGTGGTTAATGTTTAGAGAAGGCTGCAAGTCTGGACTCTGTCTGACAGAATCCCATCCTGGATGGATTCTGCTGTCAATCTGTCGGATCTGTTTTCTTCATCAACGTGGACCCTCTGTGGGTTCTGATCCAGATTACTTCTGCAGGCGCTGGAGGAATCCACCCTCAGTTAATGGAGGAACCAGAGGATCAGCTGAACAATGAATTATGGTTTCATGCCCAGCTCAAACTCATATCCAGATCTTAGAGTATGGATAAACACTAGGACAGTAAATACTAACTGCATAGTTTACTTTGAAATCTAGAACATTATTTTTGTTTTAAACACTGGAGAAGAAAAAGCTGATGTAGTCAAACCAACATTTAACCCTCCCAATCTTCCTGACTGGGATCAATCAAACTATAATGCAGAAACTCTTTTTTTGTTTCAACACCTTTCTGCGCTGCAGAAACTTTGTCAATAAAACAATAAAAATGCAAATGCACAAAGGCCGAATCCAAATTCTTCCTCTACCCTTCTCCCTAACACTCTAATTGTAGGGGCATTCTGAGAAGTAAGGTTGTCCGAGATAGTTTTTTGAGTAGAGCTGGGTTGATAAAATTGACTAATCAATTTGAATCGATTTAAGGTTAATAGATCAACAATCGATTCATAAAAATAGAGACCGATTTGGCACATAAAGCTAACGTCTTCTAGCTTGATGCTAACATTTGATGGAATTTTACTTAGGACGGCTAATGCTAACACTATATATTATAATGTCACTGAGTGGGAGAAATGTCCATCCAAATTTGAAGACACTATTTTTCCAAAATTCTCCGTTTGGAGTAGAGAGAAGCTGTAGGGGTAGGGGAAGAATTCGGATTCAGCCAAAGAAGTTGCAGGCAAAATCTGGCAGAACATTGATCTATAAATTGAAGATGAAGAAGAATCAGTTTTGGTTTCTTCACCCAGTCCGTGTCCGTTCCACCTGAAAGAACCCAGAACAGAACCAGGACTCCATGGAGAGATAATTGGATGAGCTGGAGAAGGACAGACATTCTCAAAGAAAAAAAGGAAAAGATAAATGAAAAAAGGAATAAGTAGGAATTTTGATTTGTGTTCTTCTACTTTTTAAGTTTTATTTTTTTGCGTTTTGCAATGTTTCAAATATTTGCTAATAATAAGTTCAGAACTATAATTAAGCTTACTTTTGTTTTTTAGAATTCCAGCTTCACTTCACACCTCTGGTATCTGTAGTTTTTTAAAGGACTTCCGTTCAAGAAACTAAAATCCATAAAATGTCAAAAATATAAATACAAATACAATATATATATACAGTATGTCACAAAAGTGAGTACACCCCTTACATCTCGGCAAACATTTAGTTATATCTTTTCTTAGGACAACACTGCATAAATGTCTCTTTGACACAATGAACAGTAGTCAATGTAAAGTTAGTATAACAGTGTAAATTTATTGTCCCCTCAAAATAAATAAAAATACAGCCAATAATAGCTGAAACTCTGGCAACAAAAGTGAGTACACCCCTAAGTGAAAGTGTACAAATTGAGCACAAATGATCATTTTTCTTCCCCTTTGTCATGTGAACCATTAGTGTTGCACTGTCTCAGGTGTCACCAGTTAGCAGGTGAGTTAAAATTCGGTAAAAAAGCTCTTCCACTCTCTTAACCGGCCACTGAAAGTTCAACATGCCGCCTCATGGAGTCAGCTCTCAGAAGACCCGAAAAAATGAATTTTTGCTTTACATAAAGATGGACTAGACTGTAAGAAAATAGCCAACACTCTGAAACTGTGCTGCGGCACAGTGGCCATGACCATCCACCGCTTTAAGAGAACAGGTTCTTCTCAGAACAGGCCTCGCCATGGTCGGTCAAAGAAGCGTCACATTCAAAGACTGGCTTTGGAAAACAGACGGATGAGTGCGTCCAGCATTGGGGCAGAGATTGAAGGGATGGGAGATCAGCCTGTTAGTGCTCAGACCGTACGCCCCACACTGCATCAAATTGCTCTGCATGGTTGTTGTCCTAGAAGGAAGCCTCTTCTAAAGATGATGCTCAAGAAAGCTTGGAAACAATCTGCTGCAGACAAACTAAGCACCAGGATTACTGGAACAATGTCCTGTGGTCTGATGAGACCAAGATCAACAGATTTGGTTCAGATGGTGTCAAGCATGTTGGGCAGCAACCAGGTGAGGAGTACAACGACAAGTGCGTCTTGCCTACAGTCAAACATGGTGGTGGGAGTGTCATGATCTGGGACAGCATGAGTGCTGCTGGCATTGGGGAGCTACAGTTTATTGAGGGAAACATGAATTCTAACATGTCCTGTGACATTCTGAAGCAGATCATGATCCCCTCCCTCCAGAAACTGGGCCTCAGAGCAGTGTTCCAGCATGATAATGACCCCAAACACACCTCCAACATGACCACCGGCTTGCTAAAGTGGCTGAGGATAAAGGTGATGGACTGATGGACAGGTGATGGTCCCCAGACCTAAACCCCATAGAACACCTCAGGGGCATCCTGAAGAGGAAGGTGGAGGAGCACAAGATGTGAAACGTCCACCATCTACATGATGTTGTGATGGAGGAGTGGAAGAGGATTCCACTGGCAACCTGTAAAGGTCTGATGAACTCCATGGCCAGGAGACTTTAAGCCGTGCTGGAAAATGATGGTGGCCACACAAAATATTGACATTTCTCATTTTTACTTAGGGGTGTACTCACTTTTGTTGCCAAGGGTTTTAGCTATTATTGGCTGTATTTTTATTTATTTTGAGGGGACAATAAATTTACACTGTTATACTAACTTTAGACTGACTACTGTTCATTGTGTCAAAGAGTCATTTATTCAGTGTTGTCCTAAGAAAAGATATAACTAAGTGTTTGCTGAGATGTGAGGGGTGTACTCACTTTTGTGACATACTGTATGTGTGTATATATATATATATATATATATACACATATACTTTAGAAGCAAACTTAATTTAAAACATAAAATTCTTACTAATACAGTAAACAGATTGTTTTGCCTTTTAGGACGTATCTCGAGTTCCTGAGATTCAGATGCCTGACGATTCACTCAGGAGTCAGAACCAAGAACTATTAGTTTTTTCCATTAAGTAATCCACTCTAGAAGATAAAGTTGGGGACAAACCGCCTCATCTGTACACAAAGTTAGTGTAACTTTGTCTTGGTTGTGTTTTGAGGCTCAGTCCTGGTCTGAAGCCGGCAGCATTGCTGGAGCCGTCTTCAGCCAACAACCAGCAGAGGAACTTTGTCTGGAGACTCATGTACTGATGGTGAAGTTCAGGCATGTTCTTCAGCGACGGCTCCTGCAGATGTTCCTCTGCTGCCTCACGGACTTGTGCATGAGCTGAAGCTCGTCTGTCACACTGACTTAAGCTGATTGGACGCTCTGCTGCCAGAAACGCCGCTGACTTCCAGCCCACTGTCCGGCTCTCTGATCTCTTCTGACTGCTACCCTTTTGCTCGGTGACTTGAGAGCTCACGATGGCGTTTGGCTCCCTGCCCACCTCTGCTGGGCCCCGGGGCCCCTGTCAGCCTGACACTGGGACTCCTTCACCGCCTGAAATTAATTTGCTTCCTCACTGACCCATAATTAAAACCTCAACAGTCGGAGAGGGTGACTGGAGAAAAACTCTGTTTTACTCGAAGTTTCTTTGTTGACGTGCTCTCAGTTTTTTGGCTGCTCCGCAGCCTCCTCCCTGACACCCCCTGCTGGCACCTCCTAACCGCCCACTTGGCTGGGAAAGCAAGGAGGGTTGGCTGGGCTTTGAGCGACCGTTTTCAGGTGAGCAGCAGCCTTCAGTTAGTCCTGAGGGTTCTGGAAAGATTCACAGTTCCTCCATGACGGCGCCGGTCTGTTCTGCTGCTGCTGCTCCTTATCAGCACACCAGCTGCTCCACTTCCTGTCTGTAAACCAGCTAAACTCAGTTTTCAGTGCAAACTTTACCATCAAGCAGTCTCCAGCAAAAAGAAAAAAATACTCTTAAAACCCAATCTGCTGAGACAGATCAGCTTCAAAATTGTTGATTCTTTAAAGTTTAGATATGTTTTGTACTTTTTAGTAACAGGACAGGAAATACTTCATAACACTAGCTAAGCTTTAGTCAGAGCTTGGTTAAGAGGATAAATTAAAAATGGGTTGAAGCTAGAAAAAAAACATCCATCCATCTTCCAAGTTTGCTGAATCCCTTTCAGGGTCATTTGGGCTGCTGGGGCCTATCCCAGTTACTGGGCAGCCTGGACAGGATGCCAGTCAGTCAGTTGCCGGGCTGTAACAGACAATGAAACTGGAAAATGAACTCTGTAAACATCACAGAATACCGACTGATTATAGGACAGGGAAAGAGAGGCTGGAAAGTAAATATTAACTTTTTTGTAATGCTGCAGTAAGTTCGGTTAAATTCAGAGTATTTGTTTACAAAAAATTTAGAGTAAAAATGTATTTTAGATCGCTGTTTGTTAGTAGCAGTATGATAACAAGTCAGGTTAACCCTAGTTGCAAGTTATTAGTAATTTAGTTCCGTGTGGGTCAAAAGTTAGTTTTAGTTTTGTTAAAGTCCCGGTCTGATCATGTTTTAAAATATTGTCAAAGTGTTTCCAGTGGTCTTTTAAATGTGATGACATCATTTTTAGTAAAAAATCTGTGTTGTTTTTTGGGCCAGGCATCGATTGAAAAAATGTAATAATTAATCACAAACCTTAGAAAAAATTAATTAATGTTTTTAGTTACAGTATTTGCCGACCACTTGTTATCTGCAAATAGTCAAAACTGTACATTTAGAACATTTGTTTCTATTTAATGCTGTATATTGATAAAAATAGTTAATCAGATTAAACACACTTTTGTTAAATAATAGTGATTATTACATTTTATGACAATGTGCGGCTTTTCAACAACAACAGACCAGAAAGTTTTTCCCAAAGTTTTATTGTCTGGAATTTTTTAATTTATTAGAAGTTAAGTGTTAACCCAGAAGTGTATTCTGTGTGCACAAAACTGACGTGCAGACATAAGAAACGTACCTACACACCCACGAATAAATAAATAAATAAATAAAAAGTTCCGGTTGCATGGGCCAAATGTTCTATACACTGCTCAGGTTTCTACTCTAGTAAAGTACTAAGAACTGATTGAATATTTATTCCTTCTGTAAGTGACGCACGCTTTGGAAAGCCTGAACTGTCTGAGGCAAAGCAGAAGACTGTTTTTTAGTGAGGTGTAATTAATTTGAGTTAATAAATATTAATGTGTTGATTATTTTTTATTAATCGCATGCGTTAACGTTAACAGCCCTAGCTGTTTTCTAGAACATAGTTTCTGCGGAGCAACAGGAGTTAATTAGAAATTAACCTCTGAGTTGGGGGCGGGACTGTTGCTGCAAAGTTCTGATCCAGATTCCAGCTCAGATGAGGAAAACAAAGACGTGCACGGATCTATTTGTCTGTAAGCGGATGCATCAGCATGCATCAGCAGGAAGCTTGTTGCCTGCTGTAGTAGCTTCAACGTCACACCTACAAGCATTTTCAATTGCATTTTTTTGTCTGGTTCTGATTCACATGGATTTGTATAAAAGATACTCAGTAAATACAGTTTTGAGCTTTATTTTTTTTATATACATGTCTTCCATAATGAGTAAAATGTGAAAAGAACATGTCAAAAACACAATTTTCATAGGAGTAGCTATAGAGTAAAGTTTAGTGTTGGCAGGTTAAAGTTTATTGCACGTTAGTTACAGTGTATTTGCAGTCTTCATATCTTGATTTCATGTCAGTTGACAGTTTGTTGCAGGTTTGATAGGTGGTTGCAGGTTTAGGCTGTGCCGTCCTCACGGTAGCCTAGGTCATGTCAGGTTTGTTCACTTCTGGTTCTGTTGGAGTTTATTGCTGGGAAGTGTTTGACTGTTTGTGTTGATCTTCTCTCAGGCCATTAGTCCCATTAGAGAGTCTTACTGGGAACCAGTGGAGGTCCGGAGTCATTCTGGGAACCTGTCAGGTCTGATTCATCACATCAACGACTGACCCACTGACACCCTCCTCCTCTTTGCCTCTTTCCCTTCCTCACGCCGGGACGGGATGGCTTGGTGAAGGAGATAATATGAGGATGCACTCACACACAAACACACACTGGCCTGCAGCTTGGCCAGAAGTATCAGGTGATCCTGGGCTGAAAAAGTCTGCATTGATGATGGATGGGCAGTACGGAGGGGGAGGGGGGTATGACCTCCTAATGATGATGAGGAGGAAAAGGCTCATGCTCAGATTATGCAAATGAAGCATCGCTTTGATGCAAAACAAGCCGGACTGGCCGCTAATGTTTCTCCAGTCGTGAAAGGGCGAGCCTCCCTGGGAGAAATACCAGGAGAGGGGCGTGAGGGGAGAAAGGGGTTATGGGGGGAGCTGAGGGAGTCTGGGCAGTAAGTGGAGCTGGGCGGCGTCTCCCCGAGCATTATACATTATCATATTTCCACGTAATTAGTTGGTTTTTCCACATGAAATGAGGAAACGGCTCGACGGTGCGTTCACTGCCGCGAGGACAGCCTGCTTCCGCTGCCCCTCTTCTTCTTTGTAGAGCTGAACTTTAACCTCTGCTCTCACATTATCAAACACGCGCGGCCGCGCTAATGACTACAAACTCAACAGATCCAATTAATACAAGAACAAAGTTGTAAGTGAATTAGCGGGAGGCTCCAGGGGCCAGAGGGACCTCACTGGTTCTACTACAGAGTAGGGGTGGGCGATACAACGATAAAAAAAGGTCTTACGATCTTCAAAGCTGACGATCCGTCATTTTTGAGAGATATTTTATCACGATCTTCTACGAAAAGCTGCAAGAGCAAGAAGGCAAAAGCTTGTTGACTGCCTGTGACTTTAAATCACAGTTGCTCCTCCTCCCCGGTGTGTTTTCTTGTAATCAATGACATATTACTAGATTGGAAGTCACATGACATACGGCGTGACAGACATGCGCCATCATTATGGATCTAGTCTTCTCGAGTAATGAATGGTGGAGGTCTGAAAAAGTAACAAAAGGAGACGCAGTGTTTTTCAATCAACTTCAAAAACCTTGACAACAAAATAATCAGATGGAGAGGAATCATCAGAGGACAGGAATCGCATTTTAATAGAGAGAAATCAGGCTGGGAACTGTGAACTGTGTGCTAAAGTGGGTGCTAGCAACTCATGAGAGGCATGCTAGTTTGGTTCTTAATCCGTGGCGTCACTGTTGAGCTTTTTTCTTGCTCGTACGGACTGGAGAAAGCCCAGCTAGAGTAAACAATGCTAACACTAGCTTTCTGCTCAGTGACATAAACACAGCAGAGAGCAGATGTTAGTGAAGGAGCTGTGGATGTAAACTTTAACCTGCCACAACATTTACTGCTAGTATCTCTGTGTTTGGAAAATTAACAGTTTGGCAGGTGTATTTGATGTTATCATCCAAGTTTAAAAATGTTTTTTGTATCAGTTAAAGATGCTAGCTGGAGCCTTTTTCTCAAAGTACAATGAAATTGTCTATGTAAATCAAAGAGATTGAGATTTATTTACCATGTATGTAATTCAAAAATAATAAAAGTTTTAGTTTAATTTGAAAATGTGGTAAAGAGTGTTTTTATTAATATTGTTATTATTATTTAGCACTTTGAGATGATTTTAATAGGGCAATGACTTTATCAGTCATTCATGCTATAAACTTCATCAGTCTCCCTCATTTCTGGTCTTGGGTGACAATCATTTACAAGCTCTGTTTTATGGATTTTAGCACAGAGGCAAAATAAAAACACAGATATTTAGAAGCTGTTCATTTGACAGCAATGCATTATCTGTAGCAGTAGAAGGTGCAATTCTTGCACTATTTACAGATTAATCTTAATAGATAACTGTTTAATTTGAATAAGTATAAATATTTGCTCAAAATGTATTTACTTCTTTCAACTAAAAAAATCACTCTGTCGTGCAGATTATCCGTGCGTTTTAGTTCCATCAAGAAGTCCTTTTCTATCGCCATGGAAGCTACTGCTGAAAGTTGAGCCTGCCCTGACGTATTTCTGGCATAAGTTTTAATTCGCTTCAGGGCTGAGAATGTCCGTTCAACAGAAGCAGTGGACACGGGGCTTGCTAGCTTCGGAGTTGCCCGACCCCGCTTAACAATGTCCAGCTTTTCTTGAAAAGTCCGTTTTGAAAACGGCTTTGACAGTAAGTCTGCAACCAAATCCATTTCTTCTCCTCCTTCAGCCATTGTGGATTGACAAACCAGCTATTAAATTCGATATATTTGCCTGTGCAGGTCGCTACAGATTCAGTTTACCAGCTCTGCCTAGTACACTCTCCGATTATCCAATCACAGCGCGTGAAAATCCTGACGTTTCCGTGGCCTATCACGTGGTCTCCTCCAGATCTGATTGGTTGAAGCAACAGTTTGGTGGACCATTATTTTATGCTGCAGGGCCCGCAGAACTGATTGTGAAGGCCTTCAGGCAGATTTCTTTGACCCTAGCAACAAATGGTGCTGCAATGAGATTGGTTAATGCTTAAATAGGAAAATACACGTCTGGAAGCAGCGCAACCAGGGAGACAGCAATGAAAGGACGAAGACAGAGCATTTGGAATTATAGAATACGTATTCACGGAAATAAATAATAATTAATATCAGTCTGTGATTCAGATATTTTTAGGCCAGCAGAGAAGGCCTTGCAGGCCCTGACGGCCCGCCACTGGTTAATCATTATTTTTTTAATTGGTAAATGGTAGAACCATGGTAAAATCATAGACTGTAAAAAACAATGGACAGATACTGGACACTGAGGTCCCCCATTGGAAATGCATTACTTCCTCTCCTCGCGAAAGTAGGCCGCCGCTTTCACTGTCAATTCCTGAAACGGATACCGCCATTTGCAACCCATCTTCAGCGATTGGTCTGAGTCATAGCTGAGTCATGGAATCTACAGGAAGTACTGTCGCCAATCAGGAGTGAGATTATTGCAACCGTCTGCCGCTTTCCACGCCTCAACCACGTGACCGCGGATGTAAACAGCTTCTACTTTAATCACGGCGGCTCGGGAGAATTGTACAAGTCATTGTCAAAGCCTTTGAGGGAGAACCATTCCAACATTTGATTCTGTCAGCGGTCCTTTTGGATTTACTTACATTTATTCCTTTTTGTTGACATAAAAGGAGCATTTGAGAGACGCCGCTGGAGAAATGCACGTGTCCCTCTCGCGCGGGTCGCAGCTTTTCAGTTGTCATTCGCGGCCAGGTTATAGTCTGATCAGATGCACGTGAGAAGCGCGTTCAGCGGTATTTAAAATAAATAACCATCCTAACAAGAGAGCAGCTGGATCTTTTTTCTGTTTGAAAATACCACCAGGTCCAAGTTTGTCTCGCACTCCTCAGACGGCTGCGTCTAATTCAGGCTGAAGCTGGAAAATTGCGGCGGAGATTAAACTTTGGTTGGTGATTTTATGCGCATATATGCAACTTATAGTTTATAAGCTACAACCAAAACAGTGAAATAACGAAAAACGAACGTTAAACAAAGAAAAAAGTCCAAAGCACATAACCTCAGAGTGAAATCTATTTCTACAGAGTAAATCCTCATCTAAAAATGTCGACAGCATGCTCCTCTTGTTGTTTTAAACTGCTGCATCGGTACATTCCATTGAGGAAAACAACAGTAGGACAATGATTGGTACATTGTTGAATTGTAAAGTAGGTGTTAAAAGGTCTTCACGGACTCATTGATGAAGTCTGCTCCCATTGGCTACCCGTCATCTGTCACTCAAACCCCCCAGACGGTCGACGTCAGACCCACAAACGCTTATTGAGCCATCTGATTGGTCAATTTATAACTCTAATAATTTGTGATAATGGAAAAAAATCTTGTAAAAAAAATTAGGATTAGAAAAAAGAAGTTAATCAGAAAGCAGCAGAGGAAGAATGATTATTCTGACATATAAAATGACTGAGAAATAACTGTCTGTTTCTCAATGTAAGTCAATGGGACTTTGGCCTTTTTGCAACCCAGTGGTACTTCCTATATGGAACACGGAAGTAGGGGGGCTTGCTTCGTCCAGTTATTCTATATACAGTCTATGGGTAAAATTCAAAACGAGAAAATCAAAATAGAAAAAAAAACGTTTTTTATTTTTATTTCAGCTTCAAAACGCCTGGCATCACTTGATTAGCGCCCTCTGCTGTTGAATTGATAAAACAGCACTCTTTAATGTGTTTTCAGTGATTGTGATTCATGAAGCAGACTGAAGCTGTGGACCAACGTGGCACGTCTGTGGACTCGCCAGTCCACCTCCGGTGTCAAACAAAGAAATAAAAATAAAGAAAACAAAAGGTTTGAGGGCAAGGGGAGTGGGTGGCGGCTTCTGCAGCGGTAGCAGAATGGACTGTACCATTCAGGGTTTATGGACTGTACAAACAGGATTGAAAAGATAAGCGGTGCACTAAGAAGCCTTACTAGAAATAAATATAAAACGTAT
>NC_050515.1:5236016-5236757 GCF_002922805.2 Oryzias melastigma
GACCCCACTTTTAATGTAAACAAGCTAAGGAGAGCAGAAGGGTTCATTACTAGCTAAACTCCAAAATAGCCTAAAATTCCTCAGTAAACTAATAACTGGCAGATCACGCGAGATCAAAATAAGAGTTATGTTTACATGTAAATCAAAAAGCTGCTCGGGATACAGTTAGTTCTGTCAGTCTCAGCTCTGGGAAGGACGACCTCTTTACCATTGATGTAGCCACGCCCACCCGCGTAGTAGGCGACTTTCCCCTCTCTTCTAGCTGCTTGGACCAAAGCCTCGGCGATGCTCTGCTTTCCCGCTCCGCCGTAGATGGCGCTCCTGTAGGATGGAATTCTTTTTCGCGGCTTTCCACACGGCGTCTCGGTAGGTTCTGGACGAAAACTGGAGAATGATTCCTCTCGGTTTGTTCTCGTTTTCTATCAGTCTTCCCAAGCGATGCCCTCAATTTTTAGCGAGTTGTCATGAATCAGTTTCTCCGTGGCATCAAAGCCGGTGTTAATCAGGTTTGAAAGAACATCAACGATGTCATTATCACAACCGCTGCTTCTCCTCTCACCTCGAGGTGTTGCAAGTTGCGCTTTTTTTTGAAGCTTTTCTTTACATGGAGTCCCCTCAGTAGAAATAGACAGGAGTGGAGACTCTTCTTCATCCGGGATGACCGTCTCTTGTTCAGCATTAGCCTTCTGGGTGTATGGGTGTAGTCATGTCCCGCACCGCTAACAGCACTGCTGCTGCTAG
>NC_050515.1:5238626-5240335 GCF_002922805.2 Oryzias melastigma
CCTGAGATGAGCAGGAGTAAAACTGCAAAATTGCAAAAGCTGGTAAGACGCTGAGCCTCGCGATGTTCTCGCGCCGCCATCTTGGTCGTAAAAAAAAAAAAAAATTCTTCAATGGAATGCCAGAAGTTTACTGGCTAACGGTCAGGAATTCAAACATTTCATAAGAGAAATGCACGTCAAGCCTGATGTTGTGTGTGTGCAGGAGACATGGCTTAAACCTTCATTGGATTTTGGGATGTGTGGGTACGCTGTATTAAGACGTGACAGGAATAATGGGGCGGGTGGAGGATGCGCTACGTTTATTAAAAATGAAATTCCATACACACTCTTAGGAACAGGAAGTGTTCTGGAGTATGTAGCGGTTGAAATATGGGAAAAAGGTGACCCAATTACTGTAATAAATTTTTATAATCCATGTGCCAGGTTGGAGCTGCAGAGTTTGATGAGTATTGAAGGCCGGGGTCAGAGACGGGTTATATGGTGTGGGGATTTTAATGCTCATAGTACGGTTTGGGGAAGTGTACATACGGATACTAATGGCAGGGTGATTGAGGACCTGATGGATGAATGTGAGCTTGTTTGTTTGAATGATGGCAGGGGAACCAAGTGGAATACTACAAGTGTCACGGAGTCAGTGTTGGATCTAAGCTTAGTGTCATTGGGTCTAGCAGGAATGTGTCGGTGGACCACAAGACCAGATTCTCCATTGGGGAGTGACCACTACCCAGTTTTTACTTCAGCTGGTGATAAAATTCAGGTAACAGCCAGGACAGGAATACAGACATGGTGTTTTCACAAGGCTGACTGGGGAAAGTTTCGGTTACGATGTGAAGAAGCTGTGGAGGGTGTCGGTGTTTCAAACAGTGTAGATGACCTTAATAGGAAGTTTACGGATGCCGTAGTGATGGCAGCACTGTCAACCATCCCTGTGAGTAAAGGCAGAAAATGCAGGCTATTAGTGCCTTGGTGGACAGAAGAGTGTCAACAAGCTATTAAAGACCGTAACAAAGCACTTAAATTACTCAAAAACACTCTTAATTTGACAAATCTTGTTCGGTACAGGAGAGCTCAAGCAAAGGTCAGAAAGACTGTAAAACAGGCAAAGAAGGTTAGCTGGAGGATATTCTGCTCTAAAATAGGGCGGTCGACTCCAGTGGGAGATGTATGGGGAATGGTTAAGAGGATGGGAGGTGACAGGCGAGAATGGGATTATCCTGTGTTAATATCAGGACAGGAGACTGCTATTTCTGATCTGGAGAAAGCAGAAATCCTGGCCAAACATTTTTCAGAGGTTCATAGCTCTGGCAACTTATCAGAGAGGGCAAGACTGAGGACGGAACAGACGAAAGAAAAGCACCTGGATGCTCTAGTGAAGCAAACCAATACGGATCATGATTTAGATGCAGTATTTACTAAGGGAGAAATGTTGAGGGCATTAAAAGCTGCTAAGCCAACAGCCCCAGGGAAGGATCAAATTTGTTATCTAATGTTGAAGAATCTTGGTGAAGAGGCTCTCGCAAAACTGTTGTCTTTAATGAACAGCATTTGGATTCAGGGGGAGCTTCCGTGTGACTGGAAAGATGCAATAATAATTCCAATTAGGAAGCCTGGTAAAGACCCCACGAAACCAGGTAGCTATAGGCCTATTGCACTAACGTCTAATTTGTGTAAATTGATGGAACGGATGATTTCAGCAAGACTATCCTTTG
>NC_050515.1:5242193-5242727 GCF_002922805.2 Oryzias melastigma
TTTTAAGTAAATCTTTGAGTTTCTGCCACCATGTCCTGTCTCCTGCGTTTGGGTCCTCCACCACCATTTCTGACAGTATGACCTGACAATCTTGGACCCAGCAGGAGAACTTTTGCTCCTAGCCATGCCACTTAACGCCACGCCATGTCAGATGGGGTTTCCTGCAGCTGTCTTCATCTCATGCCTTCATCCATCTAATCTGTTCCTCAGGGGGACTGTCGGGGCCATCCATTGTGTTCCTGTGGAGGGTCGCTGGGGCCGCTCCTCTTCATGTGCCTGTTCCTGAGGATGGTCACCGGGACCGCTCCTTCCTGTCCCTGAGGATGGTCACCGCTTGTCCCCCCCTTGGCTGTTTCTGGTTCTGGAGGAGGGTTGCTGGGACTGCTCCCCTTCATGTGTCCTGTCCCTGGGGAGAGTCACAGGGACCGCTCCTCTCCACGCCTGTCCCTGGAGGGGTTCCAATACCCCTCACATCAGTCTGGCTGCAGAAGCCCCGTCTTCTGGACTTGTTTTTTGTTCATCCAGGTCCCCTCC
>NC_050515.1:5242771-5245133 GCF_002922805.2 Oryzias melastigma
GACCCATACTCCGGAACAGTAGGTGGCGGTAATGCACCTCTAAGTTGGTTGCCAGCCGCCGAAAAACCACAAAAAGAAGAAGAAGAAGTTTCTCATTGTCAGGTCATCTGCACTGTTCTGTCACATCACTGGTTTGGTTTCTCCTGGTTTTGTCATGCTTTGAGTTTTTTTAAGTAAATCTTTGAGTTTCTGCCACCATGTCCTGTCTCCTGCGTTTGGGTCCTCCACCACCATTTCTGACATATGGCCCATATTCCTTTATCCATCCAAGTTTTTCAAATGAAGATTTTCTTTTGTACAGAACAAATCTATTATTCCAGATTGAGGAAGTATGAGGGCTAAAATTGTGGGTGTAGATTAACTTCCAATAAAGTAAAATGTGTATGTAAAATTCAGAAAGTTTGACTGGTAACTTCATTGGATTAAAATCACATTTTAATAGAAATTCAGTGCCTCTAACATTGTGAAATAAGTATGAAGGTATATAAAACCAATGTGAATATTTGTTTTTAATAAAGTTTTTTAGCCATTGCAATTTAATAACTCAGTTCATCACCTCCAAATCTATAACATCACCCCTCCCTCCTGTGTCAGGGAGTCACAGCCTAGGCTGGGTAGATTAGTCTAGAAATGCTCTGCATTTTTGTTAATAAAATTCTACCAAAAATTGAAATGTTTCTTTGTAACCAACTGTTTAAGATCTTTTGGTTTTTGTCAATTATTGATTAGAATTCAATCTGTCCTTAAAATTTCTATTAATTAGTATTCCTAGGTATTTTATTTCATTTTTTTACTGGGATATTATACATGTGAGTTTCTTTGGTATCACGAATTGTCATTATTTCACATTTGTTTTTGTTTAATTTTAGACCTGAAGCTTGGGAGAATAAAGACAGGGTTTTCATTGCATTTTGGATTTCTTCTTTTTGTTTTAACAGTAAAGCTGTATCATCAGCCAGCTGGATTATCTTAAGGGGATTTCCTGCCACATATAAAGGTTTAATTGTTTGGTCATTTTGTATTGATAATGTTAACATTTCTGTTGCTAAAATAAAGAGAAGTGGACTGACTGGATCACTTTGTCTAATTCCTCTGTTCACTAGAAATCTGGTGGTGGTTCCTGCAGGAAGCAGAACTGCACTGGTTATGTCTTTATATAACACTGAAATTGTGTCTATTGAGTGCTGTAGTGTCATTAAAATAAATAGATGTTCCAAACTATCAAAAACGTAAGACAAAATCTAAAATAATTCCATTGTCTTCAATTAGCTTACTATAATCTAACAAATCTAAAACAAGCTGAATATTGTTGTGAATAAACCTATTTGGGAGAAAACTGATTTTATTTTGTATCCCATTGTTGAGTCTGTTAGCCAAAACACGAGTAAATAGTTTATAATCAACATTCAATAAAGTCATTGGTCTCAAGTTTTCAATCACAGATTTGTCTTTGTTTGGTTTTGGTATTAATATTATTACACTTTGTTTCATTGTTGTTAAAAGTGTATTATTCTGCATACATTCCTTTAAAGCAGGGGTCTCAAACCCCGCGGGCCATCTGCGGCCCGCGGGCCGATGATTTGCGGCCCCCGTCTTCATATGAAAGATTACTGTTAGTGCGGCCTTCAAGGCTGATATGAATGACAGTTGTTGTGTGCAGAGCTGAATGAACCAATCACAGTGAGGTATATGGCTCTGGAGGCAGGACATCGGCGGGCTGTCCAGTACCTCTGGACATTCATTCATTCATTCATTCCTTCCTCCAATCAGCTGGGAGGAGGAGGAGCCACGAAGCTGCTGGAAGTGCTTTCACACTGAACGTGACTCGCGCGCCTCTTTCACCGCGTGACAAATTCACAGCCTGCTGCTTGTCAAAAAACCTGTTTCTGTCACTACGCCGGGAGTGGGAGGAGCTAGCAGCTCCGTCCGTGGATGTCTCACTTAGAATAATTGGGCGACACATATGGAGTATTATTTTGGTCAAAAAGCAGAAATTAGACATCTCCACGCACGCATCAAACATTCTGCGCGGAGAAATCAGACCCTTTGATCGCTTTTTCCTCCTCCATGAGCAGAAACAGTCCTCGCGCGAGAGACCGAATACTTCTGCTGCGTGAGTGATGCACGACCGAGCAGGATCTCAGTGAGCGCGCTGCTCTCAGCTCAGAAATGAAGGAGGAGCTGTTAATACAGACATTTGAAACTGAATAAACAACCCAGTCTCAGTCAAATGCGTATATATTCCACGACTTTGCACTCTCAAATACCGTGTATAATGTAGCAGTCAAGGCCCCCAAATGGAACAATTTGTGTTTCCAGACCCTGGAACAAGAATTCACTCCCTAAGTAACTGACTAATTAA
>NC_050515.1:5245220-5250852 GCF_002922805.2 Oryzias melastigma
CTACTTGGCGCTCAAACTTCCTCCGGCTCATTTAAACCGCGGAAACCGGTCTTAACACGGTAAGTACAATTTATATTAATAGGTTTTTCTATCTTTATGATCTGTTGTTTATCAAAGAGCTTCATAATCATTACATTATACAACAGAAATACTATTTTTTCGGAATCGGAGACGTCAGCTTTTGGTGTGAGCTAACGCTGATTCTGCTAACATATTTTAGCTTCTTTTCTATATAAATTACCCCACTTAAACCTTTGCATAGAGCCATTTGCAACGTTTTTATTAAAAATGCTGGTACGTGTGGCTGGGCTGCACGGTGGCGCAGTGGTTAGCGCTCTCGCCTCACAGCGAGAAGGCCCCGGTTCGACTCCCGGCTGGGACCTTTCTGTGTGGAGTTTGCATGTTCTCCCCGTGCATGCGTGGGTTTTCACCGGGGACTCCGGCTTCCTCCCACCGTCCAAAAACATGCTTCATAGGTTAATTGGTGACTCTACATTGTCCCTAGGTGTGACTGTGAGAGTGTATGTGTGTGATTGAGGCCCTGCAGCAGACTGGAGACCTGTCCAGGGTGTACCCCGTCTTCACCCTTCAGTAGCCGGGATAGGCTCCGGCACCCCGCGACCCCGAAAGGGAAGAAGCGGTCAGGAAAATGGATGGATGGATGGTACGTGTGGCTTAAGTAAAATTTTAGAGGGTGATTATTCGTGCAGAATTTTCTAAACAAGTCTACAGTCAGAGCTGAACCTGTTTCTCGGTCGTACGGGTTAGGCTTAATTAAAAAAAACAAAACAAAACCAAAAAAAACAACAGGTGTGTTTCAGATCATGCAGGCAGACGCAGCACTGCCTAAATCGCCTGGTGCATGCTGGGTAGGTTTTGCTCCAACGTCATTTGTCAATCATCACGAAAATATCGCGAGAAAGGGGAAGGTGCCTATCTAGGCGAGCGCAGCTGGAAATCTGGCCCTGGGCTGACTACAAGCCGACTTGGTGACTACAAAACAATGCATTGTGGTAAACTGGGTCCTGTCGGTTATTATTGTTCAACGTGATGCTGGTTAGAAATGACTGGCACTAAATGAAGTTAAATCTGTGTATTTCGTAACTCTTTCTAGAAAGTAGTGAAACACTGACGAAAAAATAAACAATATTTAAATAATTTGTTGTTGGGTATTATTGTTACCTTTTTTTAAAAGTTAATTTTAATTCTCTGGAACGGTTCACATCAAATTAACCCATCGTTTACTTTTCATGGTTGTACCCTGACAGATGTTGAAAATTAATACATAACATGTAACAGTAATGATCGTAATAAGGAGAAGAGGCATATTAAAATTAGGGCTGTAAATATTAAAGCACACGATTAAATAAAAATAATTAACGCGTTAATATTAACTAAAATTAATCAAAGAAACAGTCCTCCAGGCTTCCACGTGTGCATTAAAACATTTCGTCTGGTATTATCCCACTTAAACCATGGACACAAAGAGATAAATATTCAATCTGTTTTTAGTATTTTATTCCTGTTATTTTTGTAGTTTAGATCACTTCTTCACAAAAAGCAAATTATTTGATCCGTGGTCCGGTGTCACTTTGTACAAATAAATTTTACCTGGTAAAACATTGATTAATCCCGATACAAAAGCGTGATTAATCTGATTTTTTTTTTGGTAATTGATTGACAGCAGTAATTAAAAATAAATGTTCTAAATGTAGTTTCGTGTGTGATTTCATATTGTGATTATTCGCAGACAATAGGTTGTCGTTAAATACTGAGACTTTATAGCTATTAATCGTGGTTAATTTTTTCCAGGTTCGCAATTAATTTGTTTAATCAATTCCCGGCCCGAACTAAAATTTAACTTAACAAAAAAGAAAAAACTTCCTGTTCTCATTTAGTCTCGCTGCAGGCCAGTGTCCTCCGTCATCTCGGGTGCATATCCCCTTCCCTTCCTGTAGCTGCCTCATCTCACTGTCTAGATGAGGCGCTAGGTCATCTCAAACACACCTAACATTAAACCTTTGACACACCTAAAACATGTGCAGGCAATGTGCATCTTGGCTGCACGTATAACATGTGGCCAACATTAATTTCTGCCCGTTTTTGTACTTTTCACACGTGAATACGTGCAAGTAACACAGGCCTTTTGTAACCTTTGTGGTATCCTAGAAATATTTACATTAAAAGTGGGTCATCTGAACCCCACAAGACAGCGCACTGAAATTTTCTTTCTCAATATTTTTTTTTTTATCTTCTCTTGTGTCTATGGCAGACATGAAATCCTGTTCACTTTTGGGAGGGATCTCACATCAATGCAAGGGTGGGGGTCATCTGGACCCCATAAGAGAGCATGAGGATTTAAACTGTATTTTAGTTTGACAGATTTAAAATTTAGTGTGGTGACTTATTTTGAAATGTTGTTGTTCTTAGAGAACATGTCCGGATCAACAACTCGTCAATGCCCTCACTGCCTGGCTCGGATAAACTGTGCAAATCGAAAATGCTCTAAGGTAAATATTTCTTTTTTTAAGGTAAATTGTCTGTTTTCTTGGAATGGTGTCCTGAAATATGTGTGTATTTGAAATTGAACGACTAGTATTGTTTAACCTTATGCTCTCAATTGTTTTTAAATTGGGAAATAAAAGAGAAAAATAAGCAAGGGTAATGGTAAAATCATTGAGTAATTTTTACTTTCACTTCAAAAAGCCTTAATAGAAAAATTATAGCTGTAACAGCAGTCAATCAATCGTAATAAACGTTCTAGACCAGACTATTTTTTTTAAATTACCACTCAAACTATATATTTTTTTTCTTTTGTAAACTCATTCCCAGTGTTCTTTTAATTATAATTGTGCTTGTTTTTTTTTTTTTTAACCAAAAGCCAAAATCAGTATTTGAAACACAGCCAAAAGAGGTGTTGCTTTCAAGATGAATTTCCTGAAGAGCAGTAGTAGTGAACTTGCCTCTGGTTTGTGGGTGGACTGTTGGTATGGAGGTAACCCTTATTGATATCCCAGCCTTCTTTTGTTTACACTCTCTCCTGCTAGCTTACAGGCACTCACAACCTCAAGCTAATATTAGTGTCGCAAAAAGTGTAGAGCAATATAATCTCTATCCAGCTGTACCGTTTTGATCCATATTTCAGCTTAGACGAGGAAAACAAAGACATTCATGGTTCTATTTGTCTACCATCAATATTTGAGTGGAGCAGGGAGACCTTGGCCCGCCCATTTCAGTTGCTCGTCACAAACCTGAGCTTTATCAAACTCCAAGTTTAGTCTTGATCCATCACGATTTGAATGAAGAAATACTCAGAAATGCAGTTTTGTAGTCTTAAATCCTCCATAATAGAAAAACAGTAAAAAACAAATTTAATTGGAGTGGGTTTTTAAGCACCCACTCCAATTAAATTGTGTTTTTTGTATTTTATCATGTTCTTTTATCATTTTTCTGTTGTTACATTAAGAAAATAAAGCCTTAAATTACATTTTGAGTATTTATTTTTTCTAATTGTGAATTTGGAGAAGATGGAAAAAATGCAGTTTGATAAAGATTGTATGCTTGACACAGAAAAGACACTGGGCGGACTACGAGCTTCATGCTCTGCTTCATCCTGATCATCCACCTGCAGACAAATAGATCCATGAACGTCTTTGTTTTCCTCATCTGAGCTGTAATCTGGATAAAAACTGTACGATTGGATAACTACAATATTGTTCGCCATTATTGTAGCACCAATTGTTATGTTGGGGTTTTGAAGGGCTAGTGGATGAGCTTATAGATGATGGGAACTAGGGGCGGTTTACTCCACACCAATGATCAACAATTCTGAGTTGAATTTCTAATGAACTCCCGCCACTCTGCAGAAACTGTCTTGGAAACAACACATTTAAAAGAATTTAGGCTAAAAGTGAAAAGACCTCTGGGAATGCTTTTTAAAATGGATAAAAAATTATACGAGTGGCTCTTTGAATATGTTCTAAAGGTTGGAGCAGATCACAGGACTGTTAGTTAGACAGCTCGACTCCACTTTAACTGAAAGACGAGTTGTACCACAAAGAAACAGAGGATCATTCTCATTAGTGTTTTAATGTCCTTGAAAGTCATTTATAACAATCAATATACATGCTCTTTAGGCACCAACATTTTCACAAAAGGTGTTGTCAACACATGTTTCCTTCTTTTTGTCCCTCTGTCCTTTTTTTAAACAAGAAAAAACTTTAATTGTAAAATCCAGGAGTCCATTGTTGTAGATTATTCCTGGATTCTTACTGCATCAAATGTCTATTTTGTTCTCTAGTGTGGAAAACTGTTGAGCTTCAAGGCAAGGCAAACGGCTCGTGTGAAGAAATTTCGAGCCAGTGCAGCACAGTGGGCCAAAAAAGCAAAAGCCTCAAGGAATGAGGCCAAAGTTTTTGACAACTCTGCAGTAATAGTAAGTCTGTCATCTATATTCTACATCTATACCACCGCACGGTTGCAGAGGGCAATGTTCCCTGCATGCTTGTACATTCCCAGCGCTCAAGATAATATGTGCAGTGCACAAAACAAAATGACATTCTATTTACGTACACAATTATCCTATTTACATTGTAAGCAAAGTTACAAACTCTATTTTCTCTATCAACTTCAACTGGGGTGTGGTGGTGGTGGGCTGGACAGTCTGAAATTGGCCAATCATCAGATAATATTCAGGACACTGAAGACCCTTCTATCAGTCAATTATAAAGCTGCTGCCTTCCTCCCACCCGCCTGCCACCGGACTGCCAACATGCACCCTCCAAATGTGCTTGGGTGGCCACATCCCAATGTCAGAAAATCGATTTGTTGCTGCTCAATTTTAACTTTTTCTTCAAAGTTGGGTTGCCACCACATGGCATATAAAATTGCGACTACCGCCACCCAATTACAAATGGCATTGGTGCTGGCATTTTGGGATGTGACTGTAGTTTTGCTGAAATAATCCTACAGGATTTTATCCATTGATATTTTAAGCCTTTAACCTTCCGCTCTTTTTGGGGTCCAGATGACCCCACCCACATATTGATGTGTGATTCCTTCCATGACAAACGTGGACAAAGGTGGACAGGATTTTATGTCTGCCATGGACATTAGTGAAACTCAAAAATCAAAGATAAAAAAAAAAAGTTCAGCGTACTGTCTTGGGGGGTCCAGATGACTCCAATTTTAATGTAGACAAACCAAGGAGAGCGGAAGGGTTACAAAGAAAATGCACACATATTTGTCCAAAATGACATGAGCACCTGGAAGTGTGCATTGTTGTTGGTCTTCATACACTTATATTTCCACTGCTGTGATATCATATGACTGTAATGTATATAATAAATGACTACAAATCTATATAATGTTTACTTAGCTGTGGGAAAAGTTCAGTTTAGAGCTGTAAATGTACAGATACATTTTTGCTCCCTTTTGATCTCTCCCTCCATCTTCTTTGATCCCTTCAGTTAATGGAAAGGGCAAGCTTTTATAAAAAAAAAATCACAACCATCCCAATTTTCAAGGCTCAGTGTGCTAACAAGAAAAAAATTACTTTACTTTTTGAGGGGTTGCTGGAAGGTATGTAATCTTACTTAAACCCATTAACAGTCAAGTCAGATAACTTAATAAG
>NC_050515.1:5250952-5257724 GCF_002922805.2 Oryzias melastigma
ATAATAAATAAAAGAAAAAAACAGCATAATCATAATAAAAAGATCACTGGGAACGCTTTGGAAACATATTGAAGGAAGATCAGAGTGGAACTTGTTTATGTTTGTGAATAGAAACGTTTTTTGTTCAAATTGATGGTACAGAAATCACACCAGAGACACAATAATAATGTCAATAATAAGAGAAATGAGTAGTTTAAGAGTGTTCTCATGAAATGATGTTTTCATGCTGAATCTTTCCTGGTTTCCCAGCTGGTGCCGTGTGGCGTCGTCGTGTTTCCAGCAGATGGCGTCTCAGTTCCAGCTTTAGACACAACACTTCCCTTAGAAAAGTCATCATTTCACCAGAAAGAATAACCGTTTACACTCCAGTGAGTCATGCCATCATGACAACCATGAATTTTGCGGCCTTAAACTCTGTTGTCAGGTAATAATTATCTTCCAGACAAAGACGGTGAACATAAACTTGGTTTATTTCATACAAGCGTTCACAGTTGCCAGGCAACTATCAGCGCATGCAGCGCTTTAAGGCCACTGTTTATGCACGTTTTTATTTTTAACCAGACTTTGTAATTGTGTCATCCACGATTGCACAGGTGTGGTTTTGAATGCAGGTACTTGTTTGAATTGACTCAACAGGTACATTGATGGGATGTTTTGTTAGACTTCTCATGTTTCTCCAAAGTGAGGATTATGATTGTAATCTGTAAGAGAGTGATGCAGAAACCTTCATTATGTCACCACTAAAAGCAGAAACAAATACATTTACACCGGCTGAAACGGTGAGACGGAGCGTTTCTGATCCAGTTCTGCTTCTCGGTTCTGTTCTCATTACCTGAAAACACTCAGATCACGAGTGACAGGCGGAGCTGGCGCTCCCCCAACTCCTTAACCCTCTGTAGATTGACCTGACAACAGACGCCTTCCCCTCTCTGAAAGTCTCACCTGAAGGACGACTATGTCTAGAGTCTCACCTGAAGGACGGCCGTCTTTAGAGTCTCACCTGAAGGACAGGTGTCTCTGAGAGTCTCACGTGAAGGACAGGTGTCTCTGAAAGTCTCACCTGAAGGACGACTATGTCTAGAGTCTCACCTGAAGGACGGCTGTCTGTAGAGTCTCACCTGAAGGACAGGTGTCTCTGAGAGTCTCACGTGAAGGACAGGTGTCTCTGAAAGTCTAACCTGAAGGACGGCCATCTCTTGAGTCTCACCTGAAGGACAGGTGTTTCTGAAAGCCTTACCTGATGGACGGCCATCTCTTGAGACTCACCTGAAGGACGGCTGTCTGTAGAGTCTCACTTGAAGGACAGGTGTTTCTGAAAGCCCCACATCTGTCCTTCAGGTGAGTCTCTCGGAGCCTAACGTGTGTAAACAAATGGCATAAATCCCACAGATGCTGCAAAGCAAACTTCTGGATGAAGACATTTCAGTTGAGGATCCGTGAAAACTGACCATGCTTAGAGGGAACCAAACTCTCCACCGTCTCACCGATGAACTCCAGACATCCAGTATTTACAGACATGATCTCCATCCAATCAATGCAATTTAATGGCGGGCACGCCGCTCTGCTCCCACCTCACAGTCCAATCAACAGCTCTCTCATTTAAACTCAACACAAATCCATGTCTAAAGCGCCGTGTCATTACTTTGTAAATCCTCTCGTGCAGCAGATCCTGGTCTTTATATCTCCTTTGATTCAGCTGGTCCAAGAATGTTGTTTTGTTTGAAACCAAAACGTTTCTCAAGTGTTTCTGCACAATTACAGGTCAGAACACAGAAAATGCTGATTTCCATGTGAGAGACACAAAATATAGGAAAAAACATAAAGAAAATCTGATGAAAGTGGTGATTTATGTAAATATACAGACACTGTGGAGCAGCAAAGGCAGAATGATATAATTTAGAGTCACAGTCAAACTGTAAAACATGATCAAATCATGACATCCTGAAGGGAGATCAGTGATGAAAGTATCTCGAATCTTGAAATTCTTTGAAAATCAGACAATGTGTTTTTCTGGATGTCTTTTCCTCATTTTGTCTCTCATAGTTGAGATATTCCTATGATGAAAGATACAGACGTCTCTTCTTCTTCTACATCTTTTTACGTAGGAGAACTTGCAGAATTGGTGTCTGACTGAATACTTTTCGCCTCACTAGAAGAACAAAAACTTATCTTCCCATCATTTGTCCAAAAATGTGATAAAACCAGCAGAATTAAAACCACTTTTTCAGAGAATAAAAACACAGAAGCTACAAAGAAAAATAAGAAGTAATGAAAACACCGTGATTACACTTAGTGAACATTTTATACATTTTTAAACCCCCCCCCCCCACACACACACACAGCATATCTCACAGATTTCTGTTGTACTGATGACTTTTCCCAAACATGTCGTGTTTTGATTGTGGAAGTTATTACATATAAAAACTGAATCAGCAACATTTCTTTTATTGTGAATAAATCAGTGAATGAATTGACAGTTTTTCTTTATTTAATTATAATGCATTTAGCTTCACTACACAGCAACAAACATGCTGAGTTTATACAGTAACCATAAGTCTGGTATCGCAGGTAATGCAACTTTTCCAGTTTTGACTGCCTTCCTTCTAAGCTGAAATGTACCTAAACTGGACACTTTAGCAAACCTATGAGTTTATTTTCTTCATTATTTCCACAGGTATGACCCCCCCCCCCAGCATGAACATGCAGCAGAGAGTAGCTCGCTGGAACTCCTCAGAAACAAAGCAGCTTCAGGACCTGACGGTTCTGGCAGTTCTTCTCTGGTTCTGATCCGGATGTCCTCAGAGTCTCCTCCATTTAAAGAAGCAGAGCCTGTCTTCACTCAGGATGTGAGCAGCTGTTAAGAAAACAGGATTACTCATCGTTCAGCTGCATCCGTCCTCATCAAACGTCTCTGCTGATCTGCTGAAGAGCACTACGGCAGCCTGTCTGGATTTGCATGAATGTGATCTTTAAAGCCGTTTAAGGGCTGAAAGAAACAGGAAACGGGGGGGCTTTGTACAGCTTTGTTCCCCAGCAGGGGGGGGGGGGCGCTGTGATTGCTGTCAAGCTGCATGAAGACTTTCCCAAGAGGAACAGAGTTCTGACTCCAGCAGGAGCTCTCACACACATGATTGGTTGGTTTGAGGTCACATGATCAGGAAGGTTCAGCAGCAGCCCGTGACCCCGTGACCCTGAAAGAAGAAGACGGATGAAGTTTACATCTCTGACGGTGAGATTTCTTTACCTCTACCTGCTGCAGTTCTCTAAAAAAGGAAGAATATGACTTCAGAGCATGTAAGGTCAGCTGTGTTTTCATTTCCTTACAAATTTTACTCAATATGGGAGCAGGAGGGGCTTCTGGGGGGTATTCATGATGAGCAGTCGGGAGGCGTGTTCGTTAAATGTTCTTCAGACGTGATCCTGTCACAGTTCGGAGGAGCTCCTGTGAAAACAGAGACTGTGCGTCTTCATGTTCCTCCTGTCAGACTGAATCGAAACCAGCCGTGAAGATCATCTCATTTTGATGAAACTGAACTTTTGACAGAACACACTTGGCAGGGCAGACGGCGTGAACTCCACGGCGCCCTCTGAGACGACGAGCTGCTGAAGATCCGCCTCATCATCATCATCATCAGCAGCAGCACCAGCAGCGTTTGAACCTTCAGGATCCTCACGAACATCAAGATTCTTCAGTGAAACTTTAGGGTTTTATGGAGTCTCTCATTTTAAATAAGTTCAACATGAACATTTCCTGGATGTCATCGTCATGGCAACCCCATCACCTGTCTCTATGGAGGTGCTACTGGTTTGTCCTGCAGATGCGAAGCAGTCCTGAGAGGTGTGTTTGCTGTAAACCTGGAGGGGCGGGGCTAATTTGACTCAACCTTCAATGAATTTATTTATACCTCCTGCTAGCAGCATACAGAGCTCTGCCTCTTCACTGCGATTGTTTCTCTCTGTCCCAGATTCCACTCGGGAAAAACGGCTTTTCTTTTTCTGCTCCGTTTTCCTGGAATAACATTTAAAACTCTGTGAGTCATGTGACCTAATTCCTTTGAAAGGCTTTAAAGTGAAGCTTTCTGAGCTTTAATTGAAACGTGCACGTACGTGTCACTCTTGACCTGACTGTATCACACCTTCTGTTACTGTTGTACTATTCGTTAAATCCTCTTCATAGTCTGATTGCTTAGTCAGCAATCACACGGTAGTGATTCTCCTCCGTCTTTCGTTAAGTTTTTCGGCACGTAAAATTCAATCACACTTTCAGCGATTTCAGTAATCTTGATATCAAAACGTTCAGGACATTACTGTTTGTATTTTCAGTATTTACAAATGTTCTAGTTTTTAAAATACTGAGCTAAATATGCCCCACAGGAAATAAATGAGAAAGTCTTTAAATTTCAACATTTTAAGTAGATTATCAACAAACCTTTAAATATCTTCATGGGCTATGATTTCATCGGTATAGTAATTAGAAAAAACATTTTAATTTACTAATGACTTTTAGACAGTTTTGGAGTTTGGTAATTGGCGTATACTTGTATGCAAAATGCAAAAAGCTTTTGCATACAAGTAAAAATCTTCATCATCTTCAGTGACTTCTTTCAGCAAAAAGCAGCTTTTCTAGTTGGATATTGAGTTTAGTCTGTGACTGAAAGAACACGATGCATCGATCTGAACTGTTCTTTTGTTTGAAAGAAAAGATTCACGACTCCTTTGATCTCCTGGTATGTAATGAACATAATGACACTGATAATATCATTATGTTTTATGGTTGTTTTGTGTTTTTGTTGTCATAGTTGAATCAGTAACATGAACTCCAGACCTAAATGAGCTTCAGCTTTCAAACATGTTTGCTGTTCTCTTTTCAATGAGTCTCTAGTTGTCTTCAGCTATGAATGTCACGTCTAACTAATCGTCAGTCTTTGTGATCATTCTCAAAAAGTGGAAAAAAGTGTTATATTTAATTCATGTTTTCCTTTATTCTCAGACAGATTTGTGTGTTTTTTCTGCCGCGTGACGTCCAGTCAGTCGGTATGAGTGTGAACAGCTGTGAACAGGGATGTCCAGAAGCAGGACGCGTGGTGGAGCGGGCCTCAGCTCGCTGCAGTCGTGAGCCTCAGAGCCGCTGACAGGTGGAGTTCAGGTGAGCTTTCATGGACACTGAAAGCCTCTTTGATGGCGTGCGGTGCCAGTCGTCATGGAATGTGCCGTAGCCATCCCATCTGCCTGACCTGATTTGTGAAAGGCCTTCATGCAGGCGTTCCCGCTGCCTGTCCTCGCTCCGTCGGGGCTCCAGAGGTTTCCAGGCTGATTAATGTCTGCGATGCTTCTGAGTTATTTATGCTTCCAGAGACGCCAGAGTGCCGCCGCTCTGTCAGCGATTCCACTCTGCAACAGTCCGTGACAGTCGGCATTCAGCGTCCGTCACTCTGTCACCGGGAGGCACCGACAACCAATGTCCTGGTAATCTGGCTCCTGAGAAACCAGGAAAAATGAACTTTCTGAAAGGGATTCATTAGAAATGATTGCTACATTTACAAGCCTGCTGCACAAAGTGGTTGTGATGATTGTTGTTTTCTCAGGTTCATTTTTAACAGAATGAATCTGTAGCTCAGCAGCCTCTGACCACTGCTGTTACATTCTGTTATCCAGAATGCATGAAACCCGTTTACAGCTGTAGACTCTAATAACCCGACTGACAAACACGTGAAAGAGGCGGGATTTAACGCCAGCCTCCTGCCAGTGCTGTGGATCTGTACAAGATCGGTTCAGTTGTGGTTCTAGTGAAGTCACGACTTGTTTCCCAGCAGCTTCTGAGACAAACAGTTCAACCGTCGTCATGGAACCGTCCAAAAATGAAACGTCTAGTAAAAACTTGGAGTCTGTCTGAATTTCTTCCCTCTATAGTTCGTTTGTCATTTTCTAAAGCTCCATATCTTCTGTTCCAAAATCCAGTGCGCTAGAAATTTCCCAGAAGTGTCCATGGATGCTCACTACATTAGTGATTATAGACCACAATGCATTGCAGTCGACCAATTAAAAAAAAAATGTGATTAACTTTATTGTTTTATTAAACCATCCACATTTCATCATCGTCACAGTGGAGTCACAAATAGAAGTAAAATGTTTGTGTTAGATTTTCACTTTGTGAAATCGATGACATCAAATCTGGCGTTTAGCAAATCAAAAGAAAAGTAGTGGGCGTGGTGTCTGGGTCTCCAGGGCTGTAGATAGTCCCGCACTGTATAGGTCTGAGGGATTAGGGGGAATATTTGGTTTCTACATGTGTTTAAATTACACAAACAGAACTGGTAAATGAATGTAACCGTTTTTCATACAAAGAGTTTCTTTGAGTACATTAAAAATCATCCAAATGTCTGTAAATGGGTTTCCATTCAAACCTCTACATTTGCTTTAACTCACTTAAAGACAGAATCAAACAAATGAACAGACTGAGACAAAACTCTGACACGGAAAAAGTTTCAGAAGAAGAAAAAATCGGATATTCTCTGTGGACATTGTGACTGAGCGGCAGGAGAAAAACAGATGTAAAAAACAGAGTTTGTATTTATCCAACATAACAAATGATAGCTTGGGAATGGACACAAATAAAACAGAGACGACGGAACAAAAGATAAGTGAGGAAATCAAAGAAAGTCTCCAAACAGGCGAGTTAAAACTGACCCCCCCAACAGAACAGGCTGATCAAAGCATGGACACGAGAGGGAGGCAGCTGCCAATGACAAACACACTCAAGCACTTTAACCAG